>NW_021605140.1:15215-19582 GCF_004785775.1 Grammomys surdaster | reverse complement strand
ATTTCTCTGTATAACCCTGGCTGTCCTGGAACTCACTCTGTAGACCAGGGTGGCCTCGAACTCGAACTCGAAATCCTCCTGCCTCTGCCTCCCAAGTGCTGGGATTAAAGGCATGCACCACCACTGCCCGGCTCCTTTATGCTTTTTAAAAATATCTGAATAGTTATGATAGCAGTGGGCCATGTGAACCACTTCCTCCTTGATGAGCCTGTTCGCTGTTTCTGTGTCATGGCTATTCTAAAATGCAATGTTAACACTCCTATTGATTTTTTTTACTATGTAACCAGTAATAATATTATCTTGTCATTTTTACATTTTATACTTTAAGACACTTTCCCTAAGTCAGGCGTGGTGGTGCATGCCTATGATGATCCCAGCCCTTGGAAGGAGGAAGCAGAAGGACCGGGAGTTCAAGGTCATTCTCAGCCACAAGCAAGTTCAGGCTAGCCTGGGCTACATGAAACAGGCTATATAGCCTGTTTTGTGTGTGTGTGTGTGTGTGAGAGAGAGAGAGAGAGAGAGAGAGAGAGAGAGGAGAGGGAGAAGAGGCTTAGCAGGTAAAGGCACTTGTTACCAGCTCTAACCTGAGTTTGATCCCAGGAATCTACTTGTTAGAAGGAGAGAACTGATTCCTGTAAGTTGTCCTCTGTCTGCTGCATGAGTGCCCCTTCCAATGACTGACTGACTGAATAAACAAACAATCGAACTCTTTTTTTTCTCTATTTTTGTTTGTGTATACTTCTTTTTTTTATTGGATGTTTTATTTACATTTCATATGTTATCCCCTTACCCTATTCCCCTCCCCCCTCGAACTCTTTTCTTTCTCTCCTTCTTTCTTTCTTTTTTTTCTTTCTTTGGTTTTTTTCGAGACAAGGTTTCTCTGTATAGTCCTGGCTGTCCTGGAACTCACTCTGTAGACCAGGCTGGCCTCGAACTCAGAAATCTGCCTGCCTCTGCCTCCGAAGTGCTGGGATTAAAGACACAGGCCACCACTGCCCAGCCCGCAAACTCTTAATTAAAAAAAAAAATCTTGAGAAACTTTTCTCCCTTAAGGTTATTATGTTATTTTCTCTATCTTTCCCTCCTTCCCTCTCTCCCTTCCTCCCTCCCTCCCTCTCCCCTACCTCCCATTAATTATGGCTCTTCACTGCAGAGCTGAGCGGCTCCTGCTCCACCACAGGTTACATTTCAAAGCAAGGCTCATTCCGCTCAGGGTCTGGTTTAAGATTGAAGGGCTGGATCGGGCGATGGCCATTTTGCCATCAGAGCTCTGCTAGGAGCCTTGAGACACAAGTCATCACACAGCAAGGGACAGGGAGCATGTGCCTGTGTGTGTGTGAGGCTCTCTCTCTCTCTCTCTCTCTCTCTCTCTCTCTCTCTCTCCCTCTCTCTCCTTAGATGGCTAACAGCGTTCGTTCACTCATGGGCCCTCAGCCTCAATGGCCCTGTGTAATCCCAAACACCACACCAGAGTGAGTTTCACCCTCATAATACCACATTACAAAAATTAAATTGCGTGCAGTCTGCTCAGGGGTAAATGCTGTTCAAACAGCAGCAGCCAGGTTCCTCAGCTTCTCTGTCTACACCGCAAGTCACTATTCATCCATGTAAGATATTTGTTTATTCCTTTTTTTTAAAAAAAATTATTACTTTATGTGTATATGTATATACGTGGGCCTGAATGTATACATGTGTATCACGTACAGAGGCCAGAAGAGGGTATTTGGATCCTTTGGAACTGAAGTTACCGGTGGTTGAAGCACCTGATGTGGGTGCTGGGAACTGAGCCCAGGTCCTCTGTAGGAACAGCAGGTGCTCTTAACAGTTGGCCATCTCTCCAGCCACTATTTGCTGTGTCATTTGCAGCATTGCTTCCATTTTCCCGGTATTTTAAAAGTACTTTACTGTTGTCTATGTTCTTCTATCAAACACTTATTTATCCACACTGGCTTTGGTTAACTGACCGAACATATCTAACTTTTGCTCACTCTTGCTTTCCTTCTTTCTTCAGTTTATTTTGAGACAAAGGTCTCATTACATAGACCAGGCTGGCCTTGAACTCACAGAGATCCGCCTGCCTTAGCCTCCCAACTAGGGAATTAAATTTGTGTGCCACGATGCCCAGTCAAAAGATTAATTTGTTTATTTTTGTTTATTTGGTTTTTTTTTTTTTTCAAGACAAGGTCTCATTATGTAGCTCTTGCTGTCCTGGAACTCACTCACTCTGTAGACCAGGATGGCTTCAAATCCACCAGTTTCTGCCTCACGAGTGCTAGGATTAAAGACGTGCTCCACCACCACCCAGTGATTCATTTTTATTATAATTAATTATGTGTATGTGTGCCTTATGTATGAGTATGTGCACATCATGCAGGCACTGATGGAGGCCGGAGGCACTGGATCCGTCTGGAGCTGGAGTTTTAGATGGTGGTGAGTCAGTCCATGTGGCTGTCGATCTTGTAGCCTGCAAGAGCAGTATACACTCTTAATCACTGAGCCATCTCTCCAGCCTCTTTTGCTATATTGACTCGATTAGTTTTTGAGAAGTTCTGCTAGAAAAAAAAAATCCTGATTTCTGGGCTGAGGATGGCATAGTGCTTGCTTAGAATACACAAGGCCCTGGGTCTGATCCCCAGCAACACACACACACACACACACACACACACACACACACACACACGCTGATTTTCTTTAAGCTACAATAAAACTTCTTTTGGATCCTTCCTAAAGAAAAGCCTAAGACAAGGAGATGGTCAGATGTTCCTGGTGTGAGAGGAAAGCAGAGCAACACAGAGAAGAAGCAACAAAGGGCGAGTTCGGGCACTGGTTGTCACTGCAGACACGTGGCTCAGTCTCCTTGGGGACCTTCTGAAGGACTATCCGGAAACCACCCAGGATTTCCTGTTCGCACAGAGGAAAGAGAACCATGTGTCCAGCATCCTTGTTCTCCACTGGAACCATCCTACAGTAACCCCGCCTCCAATCTCCACGTACACGGTCCTGTTAGGGCTGTATCTGTAGATCGGCTGAACAAGCATCCAAGCTGAAGGCAAAATCCCGAGACAGGAACTTGCTGCAGTTCGAGGAAAACCATTACTATTATTATTTATTTATTTATTTATTTATTTATTATTTTTTTTTGTTTTTTTTTTCGAGACAGGGTTTCTCTGTGTAGCCCTGGCTGTCCTGGAACTCACTCTGTAGACCAGGCTAGCCTCAAACTCTCAAACTCAGAAATCCACCTGCTTCTGCCTCCCAAGTGCTGGGATTAAAGGCGTGTGCCACCACTGCCCGGCTAGAAAGCCATTATTATATATAAATACTCTCCTCTTTTTTTTTCTTCCCCAGATAGTGTTTCTCTGTGTATTTATCCTTGGCCATCCTGGAACTCACTCCGTAGACCAGGCTGGCCTTAAACTCACAAAGCCCCAGCTGTTTCTTCCGCTGAGTGCTGGGAGTAAAGGCATGTGTTACCACCACCTGACTAGGATTTTCTTTCTTTCTTCTTTCTTTTTCTTCTTTTATTAATTTTTTTAAAGATTTACAAAAAAAAATCAGCCTGGCAGTGGTGGTACACACCTTTAACCCCAGCACTTGGGAGGCAGAGGCAGGCGGATTTCTGAGTTTGAGAGTTTGAGGCTAGCCTGGTCTACAGGGTGAGTTCCAGGACAGCCAGGACTACACAGAGAAACCCTGTCTCAAAAAAACCAAAAAAAAAAAAAGGTTTACTTATTTACTTTTTTGTATATGATTATGCTGTCTTCATGCTCTCCAAAGAAGGCATCATATCACGTTACAGATGGTTGTGAGCCACCATGTGGTTTCTGGGAATTGAACTTAGGACTTCTGGAAGAGCAGCCAGTGTTCTTAACTGCTGAGCCATCTCTCCAGACCTGGCTGGGATTTTCTTTATGAAGCGTTTTTGTTAGTTTATTACTTAACTCAGTCTCTTTACTTGTTATGGATCTAGTTCAATTTTCTACTTCTTCTGTCATATGATCTACACAGAGAATGGCCTCTGTGTACTTGGTAGGCATTGTTCTAGAGATATTGTTAGGTTTCGTTACTTCAGTTAGACTGGTACTCTTCCCTTTTTCCTCCTCCTCCATTTCTTTTGATGTTTTGAGATGAGGTCTCACTGTGTAACCTAGGATAAGTAGAAAAATGTCTCATGCTATTTAGTCATTTACTAAATGACAAGAACCATGTAAAATGGGACACAGCCATTCCTTAGTTTAATTTCTTTGTCTTTCTTCTCTTTCTTTCTTCCTTACTTTCCTTCCTTCCTTCCTTCCTTCCTTCCTTCCTTCCTTCCTTCTGTCCCTCCCTCCCTCCCTCCCTCCCTCCCTCCCTCCCTCCCTCCCTCC
>NW_021605140.1:0-15115 GCF_004785775.1 Grammomys surdaster | reverse complement strand
CTTTCCCTCCCTCCCTCCCTCCCTCCCTCCCTCCCTCCCTCCCTCCCTCTCTCTCTTCCTTTCTTTCTTTCTTTACATTGGCATTTTGCCTGTATGTATGTGTGAATGACAGTGTTGGATCCCCTGAAACAGGAGTTACAGACAGGTGCAAGCTGCCATGTGACTGCAGGGAATTGAACCCAGGTCCTCTGGAAGAGCAGCCAATGCTCTTAACTGCTGAGCCATCTCTCCAGCCCCCTGCTTAGTTTAGGTCTGAAGCCGAGTTCTATCACTGAGTCCATTTTAGAAAAAGAAAGGCGTGAGGGTGTCAGGCGTTGTGTGACTGATACAGGTGGAGCTCGAGGGGGAGCGCCGATCTTTAAGGGTTTTTATTTGTTTGTTTGTTTGTTTTGGCTTTTCCCCCCCTTTCTTATTTCTGTGATAAAATACCTGCCAACAAGCAAGGTAAAGGAGTAAGGGTTTGTTAGGACTTAATGGTTGGAAGGGCTATAGTCCGTCATGGGAGGAAGACAATGGAGGAGGAATGGGAAACACCAGTCACGTATCCTCTTCAAGGCTTACTTTCCAGAGATCCATTTCCTCCATCAACTTCCTCCTCCCAAAGGTTCCACAGTGCCCTAAACTGTCACCACCAGTTGGGGGCTAAGTGTGCAAACACATAACATGTGGAAGACGTTGCGTGCCCAAGCCACAGTTCACCATTATGACAACAGCTGATTGTCCATTGACTGTTGACTGACCCTTGGACATGAGACTTTGCTTCTTATGCCTGGTTTTTGACCTTTTAAATAGAATATAACTCTTGGCTGACCTGTTGTTTACATGCTTTTGTTTTATTGTCTTGGTTCATTTTACCACCACAGGATGGTTGTTTTTTGACATCCCACCTCCACCCCAGGGTCAGCCTTGGAATCTCTCCCCGAATCAGATACATAAAATGTTACAATTAGAAATTAATTCATTTGATCCCTTTTCATAGTTGTATGGAACAGGATACATATGGAGCCGAGGACTGATATGCCTGTCCAATACCACAGAAGGCACAGCTAACTGGCTACCAAAAAGATTAATGAAAAAAATAGATACCCCCACAAAGCCACCCCCAACCATAAATATGATGAATAACAATTTACATCCAGGGAAGAAAAATCTCCCTGAGAATCCCCTTCTTTTTTCTTTCCAGGTAAAAATGAATCACCCGTGATGCCTGCTGTTAGAAGTTCTAATCCAGATGTGCCAGAAGCCAGGACCCTTGCCCTTACCCTCACCCCCTACCTTTCCCCACCTGCACAATGTCCCCTGAAGCTTGGCAACTGCAAGATCCTGCTTGGCAACTGCAGATAGACTCAAAGCAGTGTACCACTGCTTCTGAAGAATAGCAGGGAGACCATAACTCAAGCAGTGTACCATATCTTCTGAAGAATAGCAGGTTGCGGTCCTCCTTGCCCCCACGAATAACTAGGACCCGCCGGTCGGGTCAAGTGACGCCCAGACGTAGGGCTCGAGGCACGGACCTTTCCAGACGGACCCTCATTGAGAGGACGTGTGCACGACAACAAGATTGAGTGAGACAGAGATTGTCGCCAGCGACCTGTCGTCCTCGGAACCAGGTTGATTCTGCCATCAAGAAGACGGTTGAAGTTCATTACCATCAGCTGAAAATTGAAGAGGATCCAGAAGTGACTCCGCAGGAGACTGACACAGCTGCCAGCTACCCTGCCTCCCCCTACGGTCGACCCCTAGACTTCCACGCCCTCCAGAAGGGTTCCTGGTATGCCTGGCTTTGCCCTCGTTCCTCTCGCTAGAGAGCTTGGCCTCTTGATCACCCCAACAAAAATTTCCTAAACCAAGCCACCCTTGATATGGCCACTAACATTGGGGAGCCTTCCTTTATGACAATATTACACCCCAAGCTGACAAATGGTTGGTAACTTGAACATGTACAAGGGACTAGTATGGCTGTGAGTTAGCCCAATGACTAGATTATTGTAGGTCCATTTCCCAGGGGCCCACCCAATGCAGTCGAAAAGGAGTGTGTGGTGCTGGGAGTGGGTGCAGCCTACATGGCCTAAGACAGGGCTCTCACCCTTCTTTCACCCACCTCGGGGTCCCTTGACATTGCCCATCGTCGACAGCCTAAAGCCTTCGACCATCGATGTGACTCGTCTCATATCAATGTTTTGGGGTTGTGAACTTGTCTAAGACCCCCCATAATTAGACATCCAAATTCAAAACTCACATAGTTGGGATTGATCATAAGACGCCTTCTCTAACTAAACAGAGAATCGGGAGATGCCAGAAGCCAGGACCCTCGCCCTTACCCTCAGCCCCTACTTTTCCCCACCTGCACAATGTCCCCTGAAGCTTGGCAACTGCAAGATCCTGCTTGGCACCTGCAGATAGACTCAAAGCAGTGTACCATATCTTCTGAAGAATAGCAGGGAGACCATAACTCAAGCAGTGTACCATATCTTCTGAAGAATAGCAGGTAGATCATAATTCAAGGCAGTGTACCGTATAGACCATGACATGTTTCAAGGCACAGGCCAAGAAGATTCTGTACTTTTCCACCACTTGGCCCCTCTTACCTCCTCCCCTTGTAAAACATGCTATAAAAAAGCATCTCATGTTCAAAAAAAATTAAAAAAAAAAAAAAGAAACAGGTTTGGCGAAGTCAGTGTGATTCTTTCTCATTTTGTTATGGTGGCTATTCAATGAAGTTTAGAAGAAGAGAAAACACTGAACTTTGTAATCATAGGAGGTGAACTAAGGTAAGCCAGCAATGTATTATTTCTCTACCCTCTGGTAGCATGTGGATATGTTCTTTTATTCTGATCTTGAAAGCACAAAATGTCAAGGGTTTTCTTCCCACTGAGAATACTAAGAACTGGATATTTCATCCATCGTAAGACTCAATGTCCCTTCTTGAAGTAACCTACTTGTCTTTGGATGTCATTGCTCTGAGAATTAAAACATTGAATTCACCTTGAGCATCACTCTGGGGTCTTGTCCAGAGGAGGCAGCCATTAGAATGATAGAGGGCTGGAATATGCACCCAACGAGGAGCTCTTCATATAAGTGATGTGTGTTGTGGAAGAGAGGTGATTGAGGGAGTGAGCAGAGAATGACAGCTGCCTTCAAAGATGTGAGGGCTGTCATGGAAAGAAAGAATAAAGTTGTTTAAGGTGGCATCTGTCATCAGAGCTGTGACTGATGAAGGGGATGCTATAGGGAGAATCGTTCCACCTCAGAATAATGAAGACCTTTCTAGAAAAAGAAGTGTCTAGACAAGCTTCCTGATGATCATTAGAAGAGACGCCTATTCTGTGTGGTCATGATCATTTCAAGTCTGTGCTCTTAAAATTCTGTAATTTGCTGTCTAACCAATATGTATATTCGTGACTGGATCTTTATTAATAATTGTTATTATACAGCTTGATATTGGAGAGACAATGGCGGGCAGAACAGACAAGATCCTTGAGCTTATAGTCAGCTCTCAGAGACCTATTATAAATACATTATTCTAAGATATGACTCTAATCATGTAAAATAAACAGTAGAAATGCACATAGAAAGGACCCTAGGTTAGCTGGGTTGAATTGGTAAGGGTTTCTGGGAGAAGTAAGTAAGGTCACAGGTCATAGACTTAAGAACTGACCATATCTTTGCTGGACTAAGAGAGTAGATAATATGTCAGGCAGAGGAATCAGTCTGGGCAGAGCTGAAGAAAGAACACAGGTTATTGAGAGTGAGTACACAGGCCAGAAGAAATGTGGTCTGAAGGGGTTGGCAGGCAAGTGGTGACAGACCTTGTCTTGCAAACCTGAGTTTGGACTGTAAGCTGAAGACATTAGTCACTCTGAAAGTCTGTAAAGGAAGAATTTGTATGGCCAGACTCAATTCATGCAAAGACCACTTTAGTTCCAGTGTGGGAGCAAGCTGGGAAATCAAGATTGACATCAGGGGCCAGCCATGAGTCTCTTTTATCAGTTGAGGGAAGGGATGGGGTGAGGTTAAGGCACTGTCCTGTCAATAATGATAGGCAGGTGGCATGGAAGAAAGGAAGAGTGTGTTGAGCATCTGGGGAGTTGGAGGTGACTGAGGAATGAACCCATAGAACAGATCTGGGGCTAGAAGGGAGGACAATGAGCCTATTTGGGACATGCCATCTTTGAAGTTATGATGTCCATAGAAATGCCCTTTTATCAGATATTATAATATATCCAGGGGAGATTCATTTTCTCCTCCATGATGCTATGGTGGAGTTTCTTTAAGGCAAGAGGATTTTTCCCTACAGAACTCTTTTGTAACTATGAAGTGTAGATCCTTCCATCATTCCTGTAAGGTTTAGGTGGGTTTTCAGTGAAGTATTCAGATTCAAGATCTCATGAAATGATGTCCATGTTTTCTTAGAATACAGGCTCCCAAGGCAGATCCCACTCACTCAATTTCTCTCTCTCACCCTCTCTCTCTCTCTCTCTCTCTGTCTCTCTCTATGTCTCAGTCTATGTCTCTCTGTCTCTGTGTCTCTGTCTCTGTGTCTCTGTGTCTCTGTCTCTCTGTCTCTCTGTGTCTCTGTCTCTCTCTCTCTCTGTCTCTCTCTGTCTCTGTCTCTGTCTCTCTCTCTGTCTCTCTGTCTCTCTCTCTCTCTCTCTCTCTCTCTGTCTCTCTCTCTCTCTCTCACTTTCTCTCTCTCTCTGGTTGGGTCATTTGTATTTCAGAAATGTCATATCTTCCCCCAACTTGGGTCATCTCTGAAGTCACTGGCAAAGGTGGTGAAGGACTCTATACTGTAACCTGTAAAAAGGGACTAAGAGTAAAGAAGGAATATTAGATACAAGGCTGAGATGAGACTGTGTCCCTTCTTTGCAGGAAGGCCTCTGATCAGCTCCACTGCTTACATACAATCCTTCCATAGAAGACAGCCCTGAATTTTCCAAGGTGGCCAAACATATCTTGTTATAATCTTCCTTTCTCTTTTCTTTTATTGAAACAGAGTTTCTCTATATATCCCTGGCTGTCCTGGAACTCACTCTGTAGACCAAGCTGGCCTCGAACTCAGAAACCACCTGCCTCTGCCTCTCAAGTGCTGGGATTAAAGGCATGCACCACCACTGCCCAGCCATTTATAGTCTTCCTATTGAGCTGTTTTACAGATTCATAACTGGAAGAGAGGATGATCAGTAGGTCTAAATTGTGGCTCAAAGAAATTTTGCAAAGTCACCCTATTGTCAGGCCGTTGGTTGCTTTTTCTCTCTCAGGAATTTGGATTTTTAAAAACTTGTAGCCACATAACTACAAGTTATATATATTTCTTATAAAGACTCATTCTTCCTTTTTAGTTTTTCCCCCTGGCCTGTAAATGTTTGGGTTCCCAGTGACCTAATACATCCTGTTTTCTCACTCCACCTTTTCTCTATGAGTGGTCCCATGCCTTTTACTCATGTCCAAGAACAGCTGGCTTCCCAGTTGATACCTCTAGCCTTAACCTCCTCCACATGCCAAGATTTCCTGCCTCCTGATTTCTTGACCTATAAGTAACTTTTATTCAATAGAAAAACAAATGCTGGCTTCAGACCTAGAGGATAGCTGCCTGCTAGCTCTTGGCATCTGAGAGGCAATAGAAAGTTGAGAATTCAACTCAGGGTATCTAAACTTTCATGTCGTTTCCTGAATAGATCTGAGTTGGAGATTCTGATCTGGAAATGTGGGTACAGCTTCAATGTCACTCACCCTCCACCATCATGGCTTCTCGTTCTGTATTTGAACACTTTTGAATTTTGAGCTGGGGCTATAACTCAGGTGGTAGAATACTTGTCTAGTGTGCAAAATATTCAGGGTTTGACTCCCTAAGCAATAACATATTAGCACACACCTGTAATCCCAGTCTTCTGGAGGTAGAGACAGAAGGGTCATCCTTAGATATGTCTTTAGGTACAGGTCATACTTAGGTACAGTGAATTTCAGGTTTGCCTGGGCTATATGATATGCTGTCTCAATTTTTTTTTTTTTTTTTTAAAAAAAAAAATTTTTTTTTTTTTTTCCTTTTTTCTTTTTTTTTTTTTTTTTTTTTTAATGGTGATGTGTGGTATCCCTACTTCCCGTTCTTTCTTTGTGCTTACTCTTCCATATACTCTACTAGAAATCTTAAGGACGTGAAATCTAATCATACTGATCCTTGTAGAAAATGTTGTCTCTCAGAAACATCTCTGTAGTGTGCTATGGGTCATAGTTAATAAGCCATGATTCTGCAGCCAGACCACCTGTTCTCAGACTCTGTTAAGAGCTGAATGATCTTAGGTAGAACACTTAAACTTTCTGTGCTTCAGTTTCTTCTAGAGGTGGGCCATAAGAATACTTATTTCTTAGGTTTGCTAGAAGTAGCCTGTGAGTTAATATTTGTGCTTACAATAGTGCTTAGCATAGTGTAAATGACTCATAAGGTTTTATTAAGAGATAAATATGTAGGCCTTTAGATTGATAGGGAGGCTCTGGAAAATAGGACATGTCTCAAGTTGAGTTTCTTAATTCTCCTGCCCTCAGTACTGTGCATTCAGCCACACACACAGTGAGTGGCTATTTTTTTCACACCATTATATTTTTCTTTGTGCTTCTTTCTATTCTTGTGTTTCTCTTTTTGACTTTTCCCAGTCTTTTTTTCCTGGTGAATCTGTAAGTGAATTACCCACCCATCATTTAGAATCCACAACCCCAAATATACAGCTCTTAGACAAGGTCATCCTTACAACGAGGTACTCATCAAACACTTCCTCCCCTGAGCTGCTTTCTTACCTGGATGTCATCAAACCTCTTAGTCTGGACCTTCTGAAGAGGGATAGACATGACTTCGACTCTGACTCTGCCACATAGAAGCCCTGTGACCTTGAGCACATGTCTTTTTTTTTTTCTCAAATCGTAATTAATTCACACAGGGGTTATAAACACAGAAAGGTAGGATGTGGGGAAGGGAATGACACTGGAGTGTGGGTGTTCAGGGGGAATACAGATATCTTCAAAACTGGGTATTGGCTGGATGAAGGTTCAGGGGACAAGTCACTATGACTCTGCCTATGAATCAACCGTGGTGTCTGCTGTTAGAAGCTCTAATCCAGATGCTGGCCTCCGAACTTATACTACTCAGACCTTTGAAGGGCCATTGAGAAGAACATCAAACAGATAGAGATTGACATCACTAATCTGAAGAAATCCCTCGTTTCGCCTTCTGAAGAGACCTCCTAAAATCGCAAAGATCCTTATTGGACTTGATTTACTCTAGTACAATAGAAAAGGCTGTATACAGCTCTTGGCTGTGTACAACCCTCAAAGAAGAAGGTTGCCTTTACATAGACAAGACAAGGAGGGTTAAAGAGAGCATGAAATAGGTAGTGAAGGCCCTAAGAAAAACCAGAGAGAGAAAGAGACAGATGAATGCTGGTACAAGAATTGGCTTTCAGCCTCTCCAAGGTTGTCAACCCTATTTCCTCCCATCTTGGGACCATTATTTGGGTTCTTTTTGCTTATTTCTGCTGGTCCCTGGCCCTCAAATAGGAGCACATGTCTTAATTGGTAAAATGAGGGAATAGTCCACATCTCATTTAGTCACATGTAATCACATGGTATGTATTCCAAGCATGGGCTGGGGGTAAGATCCCAGCAGGCCCAGTGCTATTACTGTGCTGCACATACACAGCATCCCATGCTGTTAATTCATGCTTTACATGTGTGTCCTCATCAGGCTCTGCCCCTGATTCACTCTGTTTTGCAATCCTGTCAGCAGTTGCTTATATGGATCGCAGCGAGAACTCCCTGGGCCCTGCACTAACTATCTCATTGGGATGAAGTCAGCAATCCAGCCTCACAGGCCTTTCCATCCTTGATCTCAGGAGGTCTGCTTTGTTTTTTCTAGTGGAAGGAAGTGAGTCTGCACCTGGAAGGTGGCAATATGTTCTAAAGGAACAGGTGGTGCGTGTGAAGGGGCAGAGGTGTGAGAGGGTTAGGGAGGGAGAGAGGAAGGGAGGGAGAGGAGGGTCTAAGACTCTGGCAGGCAGGGCTGTGCTGGCTATAAGAAGAGGCAGAAGTGCAGGGAGCATCTAGAACCCAAGGTAGATACCAGGATGGCCCTGTGGATGGAGAGAGGACTATGGGTAAGAGCAGGGAGAACACAGAGTCTGTATGCAGCCTCTACTCCAGGAGGGTATGATTCCCAGCCACTCTTCTCCCTCTGCTCACCACCCTGGCTAGGAAGACAGAGCCCCTTGTTTTCAGTTGTATTTTCCGTCAGCATCTCTACTCCCAGCTTCCCTGTGTCCTTTCATTCAGGACTACCCATCCATCACTACAGGACACACACGTCTCTCTTTCATCTCGGCTCACTCCCTTTTTAAGACCCACAAAGGAAACTACTTTCATCATTTCATTCTGTTGTGTGCACCTGAACACACAACACTGTCTGGCACATCCCCAATGCTGAATACATTTTTTTTTTAAGTGAGTGAATCACAACATGAACCACAGTGGCCCTTCATATTTCTGTATACAATCATTTAGTAATTAGGTCTTTCAAAGTTTTGAATTATAAGTCACATGAAATAAAGTTTGCAATTTAGCTAGAGTTTGGCAACTATCTGTGCCTGTGTATCAAATCCCACACTCAATACCAGGAACACACCTATCACCTCAAAAAGAATTCCCTCCCGTGGCTCTTGGTGGTTGACACCCCTGGACCCAGGCAAACACAGAAGCAGATTTGTTTTAATGTTACTTATATATTGGTTTTCTTTTCTCCTGAATTTCACAAAAATGGGCTCAAGTACATGTTTTGTTTCCTTCAGCACAGTGCTACTGTGCTGGACATGGCCGTGGCTCATTCGAATCATCTGGCTCATTTTGCTTTGTGGTGCTTTGTGATTGTGGGTGAGGCTGGGGTTCTGGATTAAGGTTATCTGATTGGGATTGAAGCTTGGAAGTGGTAGCACTTCCAAGTCTGGCAGTTTCATCTAAGACCTCTCATCCTCTAAGTAGAGTAGCAGCCCCGATTACAGTACCTCACCGAAGTGCAGGGAGAAGATCTCGGAGTCAAATTAAACACACAAAGTTCTTAGAACAGCGCCTAGCACATAGTCAGCATTTAAGAATTGTTAGCAATTAAAATTAGTATTTTTATTTCGCAAATGAAATTTTTAAAAATTCTAAATTACAAACTTCTCCATTGCAGGGTGGACTGGAACCACAGTTCAATGACTTGACTCATACTACTATCTCCTAGATTCTGTCTGTTCCCTTTCATGCCAGACACAGGAAGGGGATAGAGGGGGGAGAGTACTTGGGGACATCTGATTCCACTACTTCAGTGTCCATTGATGCTCTAGTTAATTTGCCATCCCTGCTTCTTAGTCCTATCTCTGCCTTGGTCTGCTGAGGCCTGGGTTGGGGCACTTTGCCCTTTGCTCCCCTCCTGGGCTCTCTCAGGCAACTTAGCCTTGCGCCAGGAACACCTCTTGCAATCACATAGCGTCAGTCCTGCAAGAAGCTAATTTGATAAACCCCACTCCAAAGCGCATTGAACCTGTCTATAACGATGCTTAATTAAAGCACAGAAACTTTGAAGAGATAGCAAGTTACTGCTTAATGCAATACCAGAGTGCCACTATTCCACCATCTGCCTCCTTCTCTGCTGTACTTGCTTCCTCACATTTGTTCATTTTAATTAGGAGAAAAGTCTTGATCAAGAGGGAGGGCAGGCAGGGTCAACACTATTGGGGAGGAGGAAGAAAGTGGAAAGAGGGGCTATAGTAGTGATGATGGCTTGAAGTGGAATCATTCTTATCTTCCTAGTGCCTTCCATCTTCCCATGAGGATGGAATTAAGGGAGTCTCTCTTAATGATAACATAAGGTTGAGTATAGGATAGTATTCTCAGGACCTGTGGATGTCCTCTGGGGAGTCTGAGGATTTTATTACTAGAGGTTAAGGTTTCTGTCTTGTTAGTAAGGATAGAGTCCAATCCTAGTGTGTTGATCTCTGCAAAATTATTTAGATTACTGTGACCCAACAGAGACACTTCCAGTACCAACAGGGTCTCAGCATAGAGGAGCAGTGCAGCTCATTCACATCCATCATTTCTATTGGTTCTACAGAATGCCTGGTTATCTTTGAGAGTGTGCTGGTCCTTATGCATGGAAATTATTCATAAGAATAATTAAGGCTGCTTTGAAGAAAACACTTTCCTCTAGAAATGCTTTCCCCCCTAGCTTTTGTTTTAGACGATTGTGGATCTTTGTATCCTCCTGAAGTGAAATCAAAAGCTTGGGATGTCCTGTGTAACAGGTGATTCTCACACAGCCTACTGGCTGTCTTGAGGACCTGCTGGTTTTCGTTCCCTCCTCAGCCTTGAGATGCCATTGTGGGAAGGGTTTTGTTTGGTACCCTTCTCTTGAACAGGTCTTGAGAGTGGAGTTTTGTTTTCTCTAGACCTGTCAGGTTGTCAAAACAAAGTTTAAATTTTCCCTGACTCAGAAGATGCCCTCAAGGCAAAAGTCATTTCCATACCTCCCCAGGTTTTCTTTTCCTTTCCGTATTGGACTGTCTTCCCTTACTGTCTGATAAGCATTTTGACGATTTTAAGAGGACCTGGTTTATATTTTACCCATATTTCCAGTTGTCTTACTAGAAATAGCTTGCCATTACCAGAAGGTCTACGATAGTTTTAAAATTACACATGCTTTTTGCTTATGGCAACAAACTTTTTATATTTGTTTTAAATGAACTCTTGTACAGGATTTCCATACCAAAAGCATAGCAATATGAAATAAAAAGACAGAAGTGAAACTAGTCTAGTTAATATAGGGCTGCTGAGTCCCAGAGTTTGCCAGCTAGCTTCGCCCTTGTTGGACCTCTTAGAGCATCACT
This sequence comes from Grammomys surdaster, assembly GCF_004785775.1. Lineage (NCBI taxonomy): Eukaryota > Metazoa > Chordata > Mammalia > Rodentia > Muridae > Grammomys > Grammomys surdaster. Next base: position 4,208 of record NW_021605140.1, on the reverse strand, counting down.
CAGGACCTGATTATCATGGGTGTGGTTCATAAAACTCTTTTCTAAGGAGCTCTTGGTTTGATTGATAATGAGGAAGCACAGGTTTTAGCAAGGCTCATCTAGTGCTTTCCTTGGAAACAAGTGGTTCTTGATATTTTCAGATCTAGGCTGGAAGCCTAGATCTTGGGCAGGGTGCTATAAGAAACAACAGAGTTTACTGTGCTAGTATCAGAGATGCCCTGGGAAAGAAGGGCTGTGAGAATGAGAATCCTCAGTCCTTTTAGGAAGACTGGTCTGAGGCAGAAGTAGGGTGAGCGGGATGGGTTGGGTATGAGGCAAGGGTTCTCTAACAGGCCTGCTTCAAACAAAACAGGATTGCTTGGGGATGTGACACAAGAGAGATTTACCTTCATGATTATAGAGGGGAGGAGGGAGGAAAGATTAGGCAATTGATTACTTTTTCTCATTTACAAAATGCCTGATGAAAACAACCTAAGGAAGGAGAGGATTTATTTCAGTTCATAATTTGAAGAGATTGAGAATCTGTCCTTGTGGAGAAAGCATGGCAGTGGATACTTGAGGCAGTTGGTCATTTTATATCTCTTGGTTAGGAAACAGAGAGAGATGAACCAAAATGGGGATGGGCTATAAAACCTCAAGGCCTGTCTCCAAGGACCCACTTTTTCAAGGAAATCCTTATCTCTTATAGGTTCCATAATTTCCAAACCAGTGCCATCAACTGGGGACCAGGTGTTCAAACAAATGAGCCCAGGGGGACATTTCACATTCAAACTGCAACAGATAAGACCCTCAAATGCCATACAGCTCCAAGAAATCCCCAGCTGGCCTTAGGGGAGTCTCCTAGCAAAGGCTGCTAGTTAGAGGAGAGGAATGAATCCCACATTGGACAAGACAGAACCTTTACTGGTGTTTCTGTAAGCCTTCACAATTTTCTGGAATCATCTCCAAGTGGGTGGGCTTCATTCAAATGCTTGATGGGTCCAAAGGGTAGCTGATGGGGCTCTTGTGCCTTCTGATTTCTACAGCAAGTGCTCTTGAAGGAGATTTAGTGGGAGTCTTTGTGACTGCCACATAAAAAGAGCCACCCAAAAAATAATAAAACATTTACTGAAAGCAACTTAGAACAACAAGTGTGTTTTCTAGACCAAGGAGGCAGCTGGTGTTGGTCAGATGCTGTCTATTTTCTATCTGAGTTCTTCAAAGCAGGCCTTTGGTCACAGATCTCTCTTCATTTCCTGAGGGCCTACTGACTTGTCAGACCTTATAATGTCATCTTTTCTCCTAACCCCGTACACTGTTTTCCACTCCTTCTGACTGCACAAATCCTTCCTCCTAGCCTTTCCAGCCTGGCCTGAGCCCTCCCTACACCTCCTCCCTCATTTTGTACTAAGCCTTGTTCTTCTCCTCATCCCAGCCCATTGGTCTTTCAGTGTTTCCTATTTGGCTTGCTCATTCTCACTACAGAGTCTTTCTCACAATGCTCTCTCTTCTTAGACTTCTCTTTATTTCTCCATTTCTCTCTCCCTCTCTCCCTGTCTCTCTGTCTCTCTGTCTCTCTCTCTCTCTCTCTTGTTTTCCTAGCAATAGAGCAATAGAGTTGCTTCTTCAGGGAAGGTCGAAGTCCCCTCCTCATAGCTCTCTCCATCTCTGTCCATGTGCGGGAATCTATGCCTCAGATGGCTTTGTCCCAGCGCAATCTTATATCAGCCAATCTGATTGTTCAATCTCTGATTCTCACACTTGACTAAAATCTCCACAAGGGCAGGGCCCACATCTGTCTTTGCAGATCCAGGCACACCAGGCCCAGCACCCTGGAGATACTCAGCCAAAATGATTTGTTCTAGGGACTTGTCCAAAGGAAGGAGGATGGAAAGGGATAATTTGTTTATCTATTAAGTAAAAATAATGTATAAAAGAAAAGGAAGGTGGAAACAGATACTTTCAGAGACTGGATGGTGAGTGGCTTTAAGGTCCTTGTCAATCTCTTTGCATGGAGTAGAGGCTGGGGAGGTGGATGAAGTTCCCATCATACCTGAGTCTGACATACTTTTATCCTTTTTTGACTCTGACCTCAGTGTCTTGCATGGATGATTTGAAGGCTTATGCCAGGGTTCAATGTGGACTACAGTCTCACTGTTGATCTAACATTGAGTATGTCATTAGCCTGTTTGACTGTGTCACATCAGTAATGTGGGGATGCTAAAGATTTCTTTAAACAAAAACTTTGAAAACTAAAGGGGATAATATACAACAAGTTTATTTTGTAATTACCCTATATTGCAGATGTTACCAGTGTATGGTGTTTTATTTCTGTTTGGTAAAAGGATTCACAAAAGGATGGACGTAGGAGTGGTTTGGGCAGCATCCAGGCTGTTTCTACTGATTTTACTTGTGAGCCTACTCTGGCCCTATATATAGAATATTTCATATATTTTTAAATTGGAAGTTATCTGAAATTTCTGACATTTTTTGGAGCATCAACTCCTTGAAGGAGAAAAGAAGCTTGAGGATTTTCTTGAAGGAATGTTACAGCCTATTGGCCCATGTGTCCTATCAATGAAAGGAAGAAGCCAAAGCTAATTTGCTCCTTGTTTCCCCCAACAACACATTTACTTTTCCCTCTCTGCTCTGTGAGTTCTGGGCTCCCGAGGACAAGATTCTCTTGTGTTATCTACTCACTCTGGGTCTCTCAATAAAAGAACTTTCATTGTGAAATGGCACTTGGGAAGAGAGAATACAAGTCCATGTATCAAGTGATCTGGGGGTTGCTGTTCTAGTCATTGCTGTGACCCCTGAAATTCCTACCGGGATTGAACTAGTCAGAGTCAAGTATCTGCTGAGTGGCAGTATTCTTTCCACTGGAGAACAGGACCAACATAGTCTTCCCCTTGAAATTGCCCGGCCATCCAACTCCCATATTGCTACTAACACAAACAACCCAAAGGATCACTGTCCACAATGAGGAAAGTATAAACCATGCCTAAGCTTTTCCTGGGTTGCTGTTACTCCAGATGTGACCTCAGCCTGGCCTGTCAGAACCCTCAGAAGCCCCAGCTACCCCATAGGCTCAGAAATAAGACATGTGGCCCAACTAGTCCAACCGGAACCAACTTTCTTGCATCTGCTTAACAAGAAAGCTTTCTATTGAACCTGAGAAGAAAAACACAACTTGGGGCATGCCAAAGGTCACAGAAAAGAAACAAAGAAAGTGGAGCCAAGAAATTGGGAGTAAATCTTAGTTGTAGCCCCTTGACCTAGCCATCCCTGACTACCTAGCCTATGGTTGCTTTCGGTTTGGTTGTTCGCTTATATAAGTCAATTTGAGCATATGTTTTGTGACAGAGACACAGGGGCTCTGACTAACACAATGTGTTCTCTGGTACCCATGAGAGAGATGACCGAGGGAGACCCAGGCCAGGGCCCCTTAGACACTCAGTGACTGTGGGTTTTGGCCCCCTCTCTGCCCCCTTAGTCCAACAAGGACGCAGAAACAGTATGAGGCAGGGTTCTCCTACTGCCTGGTGAGATCCACACAGACCCCTGTAGAGACTGGTATTGCCTGGAGGACCACCAGGGAGACCATTTCTCAAGGAGGAGCTGTGGACCTTGCCCAATCTGCCTATGGCCTCATTTCCCATCCCCAGCCTTTGCCAAGCCCAGGGAACATCACCTCCTTATTTAAGAATAACCAGTTCCAAACCTGTTTCATTGTGGGCACACTGCAGAGTCATTGCTACCAAAGAGTGACATGGCACCTCTAGGACTGTGTGACAAGAACAGCTGCCAAGAGCACCCCACGGAGAAGTGGAGGTAGGAAAGGACTGAGGCAAGCAGATCCCAATCTCTGGGATGAGAGGAAGCCAGGTTTGCCATTTCACCCAGGGACAGGAAGGGCCCCCTCATCAGGGGATGGAGAAAGCCCCCAAGATACCACCAACTCCAGCAGCTAACTCAGCACTGAGCCATCCCTAGCAGTAAGGGGTTAACCAAATTCTCAGTTTGACCAGAAGAAACAACAGGGCAGAAAGGGTACAAGACAAACCCTTGACCCATCCCAAGCTTCCCTGCACCCCAGCATCCCTGAAGCCATCTTTCTTTCTCTAACTAGAAGTAACGCCTACACCTCCCCTTGCTCATGCTAACACATACACACATGCTAACACATACATACACATACACAATTATTGATCACTAGTTATGATATATAT
>NW_021605139.1:9532-27079 GCF_004785775.1 Grammomys surdaster | reverse complement strand
CAGTGAGCTGATACACCAGTGCATGTAGGAACTTCCTCAGTGATGAGCCACTGTCTGCCAAGAGCTTGCAGTCTAGGCCGTGAGAAGAGGAATCCACATAGACTTAGAAACAGTGAGCAAGCACACTGCTAGAAGCATGCAGGAGATACACTGGGACCTGGAGGGAACCCCTTCCCGGCCTAAGGAGAAAGTAAGGTAAGACTGAGGATCAGTCAGAGCTGTGGCCAGAAATGGGATGATAATGCTTTCTCTTTTTATGTTTGAAATCATTATCCTGTTGCCCGTGTTGATCTTCGGATCCTGTCAGTCTCAGTACACTGGTGTGTTCTTGGGTTTCTAGTGCGGTATGCCCTCACCTCAGTACCACTGTAGTGTTTGTCTGTTAAGTCAGATTAAGCGCTCTTCGGTGGAGGTCCCGTGGGTGTGGTAGTGTAAGCAGGTCATGGAAAGGCCTCCATACTAGAGAATGTGAACACTAACTTCCTGTTCTTGCCAGCAGATGGCGATCAGACATTTGAAAGACTTAGCTAGCTAAGACACCAGACTAGGTGATTTAAGACATGAAGTAGTGGGTTGGAGAGACCGCTCAGCGGTTAAGAGCACTGACTGCTCTTCCAGAGGTCCTGAGTTCAACTCCCAGCAACCACATGGTGGCTCACGACCACCTGTAACGGGCATCCGATGCCCTCTTCTGGTGTGTCTGAAGACAATAATAATATATAAAATCCTAAAACAAAAACAAAAAAAAAGACATGAAGTAATTATAAACTAATGCTGTAATTCATACATATTCCTTTGGCCTATCAATAATCAACAGTAGCTCAAGCATCGAAAGAGTCGCTGATAATCAGGCACGGTGGCACACCCTGTAATCTCTGCACTTGGAAATTTAAGGCAGGAGGAATGCAAGTTTGAGGACAGCTGACTTAAAAAGAATGAAGATTATGTATAACAAACATAGGACTCTTTTATCAAAGCTGGATATGATCCATCTATAAAGTCAAAATGGGTGTAGCAGATTAATGACTTCATATCGCTAAAGTGACAGAACATAGTTTTATATTTTAATGGTTTATTTATTTAGCTATTTTATGTGCATTGGTGTTTGCTTGTATATATGACTGTGTGGGAGTGTCAGGTTCCCTGGACCTGGAGTTACAGACAGCTGTGAGCTGCATGTGAGTACTGGGAATTGAACTCTGGTCCCCTGAAAGAACAGCCAGTGCTCTTAACCACAGAGCCATCTCTGCAGCCCCAGACAAAACATTTTTAAACCATAGACTGAGTAAAGATGTAGAAGTAATTTATTAACATTAATGGTGCTTCTGTGTAAAAAATCAAGATTTCATTCTACACATCCAGGAAAACATTAAGAGAAGTGATATAGTTGCTTGGGGAATGTCTATACTCTGCAGGTGACATCAAGGAAGACAGGTTTTGTCCTCCTTTCCCTTCAGCAGTTTGCAAACTCTCTGCATTGTTTGCCCTGTTGGGGGAAGACTGGCTTCTGTAGCTATTTCTCCCTCCTGTGACCTCAGTCACATAAGGATGTTGAATCAGACAGCCTCTGAAACCCGAGCCTTTATTTCCTTTAGTGCCTTCCTCTTAAGCTAAGTGATCATACGACTGAACTGGAAGTGATATTTCTCTTGCTTATAAGGTCAAATTTTTAAAAGCTAGCTTGAACAAATTAATACATGTTAAGGCGGGGTTATGGAGCGTTGGTATGATTGACATTGCCGTCTGGATCCTTAGAGACCAGGGACATCTGGCCTGTACTCAGCAACCTTTATGGCCTCTACTCACAAGAAGCTAATTAGTGCCCACTGCACCGCACTTTTTTTTTTTTTTTGGTTTGGTTTTTTGAGACAGGGTTTCTCTGTGTAGCCCTGGCTGTCCTGGAACTCACTCTGTAGACCAGGCTAGCCTCGAACTCTTGAACTCAGAAATCTGCCTGCCTCTGCCTCCCAAGTGCTGGGATTAAAGGCGTGCGCCTCCACCGCCCACCCACCCGGCAGTCCGCCACACTTTCAATAACAGAAAATGACTGCAGGCATCAGGTGTCATCCCTGGTGTGAAGCCAGCTTGAAACAGTGCACCCTGGAGGAATTCGTTGTCCCTTCCTATGAGAGCCAGGTTTGCTTATTTGTTAACTTACTCACTTTTGTTTGAATGAATAAGTGCACTGTGGGTTCCCCTACAATAGAATATCGTTAGGTAGAGAGAAGCAATGCAATGCAGCTTCGTCAACAATATAGATAGACTTTTCTTTTGGCTGTTTGAACAGTCTTCCACTGTATCCCAGGGTGACCCAAAATGCACTATGTAGTTCAGGCTGGCTTCACACCAGTGACAGACCTCTCGGCTGACTCTCTCTAGTGATGGGTCACAGGTGGTAGCCACCATGTCTGCAAAGCCTTTGAAGCTGGATTTCCAAGGTTGGTAACGCTGGTCTTTTTACTTGTGTTTTTTGTTGTTTCTTTTTCTTTTTTCTTTTTCTTTTTTCTTCTTTCTTTTTTTTTTGAGACAAGTTCTCAAGCTCACTGTGTAGCTCAGGCTAGCTTCAAACTCAACATCCTTTTGCCTCAGTCTCCCAAGTGCTGAGATTACAAGCATATGCCACCATGCTTAACTAAAGATGGTCCTTTAAGTCCAGTCACTTAGCTGGACTTGACGGTCACGGTACATCTGATTTCCATCCATGCTTTATGTTTGCACATTTATTTTAGTAAGTTGTTCCATTCCAGTTATGGATCATACTGACTCATAGCTGACACGCCCTGCATAGCCTAATGGTTTTGGACAAGAAGAGTTTTGTTGTTGTTATTTTGTTTTGTTTCTTTTGTCTTTTTCTCGTTTTCTTTCCTGCTTTCCCTTATTTTTCAGGCAATGACTTAAACAGGGTAGGACATTCTGAACAATAATCTAAGACTTCTAGAAAAATTGGTTCTGATCTCAGACTCTGCTTTTAGCAACTTCTGGGGTCTAGTGCAGGTCTCCTCTGCCTAAGGAATGCTTCCCTCTGTAAAATGCTAGGGAGTTTCCCAAACTCTGGTCACAAGAAGACTAAATGAAAGCTATCTTTGAAACGTTGTATAAAATGTAGGTTTCTGTCACATGGGATAGGCTGGGAAGTTTGGGAGGTTCCACTGCAGTCATGCTGAAAACAATTAGAGGTCATTCTTGAGGTTGAATCAACTTGAAAACGCAGTGATTACAGGAAATAATGTATGTCCGAGTATATGTTATTATGTTATTTTCTAAAAAATGTTTTATACTCTACAAGAAAAAGTAGAAATCAGTACACAGTGATCCCCTCTAGACGCATGTCCTCCCTCACACGGTATTGTCCTCCCTCACACGGTACTGTGCTCCTCACACGCCAGTTCACAACTTAGATCCCTCCCTACCACGGCTACATGACGGCTACTCTGAACCAGGAAGTTGTTTCAAAGCTTCTGTGTTTGCAGCCTTGAATTTAGAAAAGAATTAAAAATATGATACCCTGATTTCCATGTAATTCTAAAATGGAATGAAATTAGAAATTCTGCTTGTTAATTTGTTTGTTTTTCTTTAATTTACAGAATGCTCTTTCAGTTGCATTAGCAGAAATGAAAGTAAGTATATTGTCAATGATTGCACAAGCAGTCCAGAGAAGAAGACATTTTACAGACATAGTTAACAGTCAGGACTGATTGCCCATATCCTTAGCATTACACCTTCTAAGCCATCTGGAGAAGCAGGCACACAGGAATCTGCCAAGCCATTGCCTGTTCAAATCATTTATGTACTCTAGCAAGTCCTGTGTTCCAACTGCATATTTATAAACCAACACTCTAGTTAGATCACTAGAGAAAGATAACACCAATAATAGGGTCACTTTTGAGAAACCATACATGATACAGTCCTTGTTAAGGGCTGCTTTCAGTCCAGTCCACAGATATTTATTGAATACTTGCCTGGTGTGTTGCAAACACTTGTCTGTGGGGTACATGGCCAGAACACAAAGAAGTTGGAAATGGAGGAGAATATGAGGTACCACACTGATACAGGGAAGCAGTTTGCAGGATCTCATTGCAAGATTGCTTAGAAGAGACCTCATGGAGTTCGTAGGTTAATTGGGCCTACCAATTTATTTGTGGAAGGGGAATGAAAGAGAAGCCAACAAAGATGTGTACAGCGGAGAGTGAAGGAGCAGCATACTATCTGAAGGGTGTGTTGAGACCAACAGTTAGAAGTGGGAAAAGACAACCGAGGAACAAGCAGTTGGCTGGATTTGCTTGCTAATGTGGTGTATTGAAGAATAACACACAGTCTTGCACTTCTATTCTGTCAAACTGTGGCCTAGTTCAGAGTGTACCATATAGTCTTTGGCAGATAATCTTGGGTGCTCCCACACCAGCAAGGAAGCTAAGCCAATGGAGGAATCAAAAGACAGGCACTTGATCCTATTTCACTTCACGCACTGAAACTCCCAGAGCACCACCATTGCAGTGTACACTAATAAATGCAGCCAGAACCTCTGTGTGTGGCTGGAGATATAGCACAGAGGTAGAGTGTGTGTGTGCTTAGACACCTAAAGTCCTTGTCACCTCCAGCACCACACACAGCAGTACTGAAAAGCAGTTCCCCAAAATGAATGTATGTTCTTTGACAGTAGACATAAACTTGTGAGTAGTTATAAGTCAAAGCTAGTACACAGTAGGTATGGAAAAGTGTTCTGGCCCAGGAAACTGAGGTGTGTCCTATAAGGTCACACCCTTACTTGGTTAATTTACATGACTCATGACTCGTCATTAGTTCTTGAAGTCAATTTCAAGTTCATTGCTCTTTGGAATTCATGATGCCCTGTTTCTGGCTCCCCCGTAGCCATTTCTGATATCACGTAGGAATTCTTAGCTGCCCCCCTAGCTCCTTTAGCACCCGCTACACTTACACTTTTAGATGCTGGGAGGGTCTCCTGTCTCCATCATAATTCCCACACCCAGACCTCCAGCCACACATTTCCCTTTCCCACAGTAAATGACATCCGTCGTGCATTTTTTGGTGTGCTTGTTTGCCTCACTATATATGTAGCCCAGCCTGGTCTTGAACTCTTGACTCTGCCTGCCATGTGCTGGGGATTGCAAGTGTGCACCAGCACTCCTGGCCACTAGGGTTGTTGCTGTTGGGACTTGTTTCATTTTATTTTCATCTCATGGAGTTTGAGTGGCCATCGTTTGTGATCATTCTGCCTCCATCTGCCAAGTGCTGTGTGATGACAGACGTGTGCTACATGCCTGGCGTTGGTTATTTTACAAATACAAAAGCAGTCACTTACCTTCAAATGACTTTGCTTTGACTTGAGACAAATTGTATTAGTTATAAAATGAAGACTTCTACAGTGTAGGAAGATTCTTACAGATGTGCCTACTATGTAAAATTTTGAGATTTCATCTTCAAAGTACACATTTGTTAAATAACTAAGTTGCCTTGCTCTCTCTTGGTTTTTACAGATCCAAATAATAAGTTTAAGGCACTGTCATTGTGTTTTCTTTGGTTTGGCTTTGCTTTGTCTATAAATCTGCACAAGTGCAGCTGGAAGGAGGCCATTCCTGTTTTCTCAGCATGGGCACTTTGGACACTGGGGAGGCAGTGTTGGTAATGTGACAGTTTTAGGGGCTTTGTTTACATTAGCAGTCGTGACATGCATTAAACACCTGATTATGCTCCCAAATTGTCATTACAACCAGCAATGCTTGAATGTGCTTCTGCACACTTCGGGATTGTGGCACTACTCAGGTAGGGACGTAGTTAACTAGAGAGAGTGTTAAGTTGATGAGTGTGACTGTCATGTGTCAGTGAGCACTTGAATGGCCCCATGGCTGAAGTCCTGCTGAATCACGTGTTTATCATCTATGGCATGCTTTACTTCTCACACTCAAAGCTGTGCCATTGCTTACTGAGTTTACATTAACAAAAAGCTGTTTGTATTTCAGTGTTGTCTCTTTCTCCACAGTGGGCTCAGTATGCTGCAGTTATGCAGGGCATCACACCAACTGCCGAGAATTCTGTCAAGCCATTTTTCGAACAGACTCTTCTCCTGGGCCATCTCAGATCAAAGCAGTGGAAAATTATTGTGCCTCTATCAGTCCACAGTTGATACACTGTGTCAACAATTACACCCAGTCTTATCCAATGAGAAACCCAACTGATAGTAAGTAAAAGGGTTGTGTTCTTCTCAGTCTTTGATAAAATAATTCATTTACAAACTGATGCATTCATGTAGATGTCTGTGGTCCAGTTCACTTGAGAAACATCCAGATTTCTTTGATGTACATCAGGTTAATCCTTTTGACCAGGAAATTCCATGTTGCCATTTATACAAGAAAACTTAGACATTTACATATATGTATATGAGAAAAAAACATAGAAATGACCCAAAAATGCATTAGTAGGATATTGACTAAATTATATTTCTATGCAATAACCACACTTTACAACTAACAAAGGGGAGTACATTTATTCAGAAAGTCCAAGATGTACTAAGAAAAGCAAGTTTCAGAACTGAAAGCGTAGTCTGAGTTCTATTTAGCTGTTCTACACTATATATTTCTGTAATGCTGGAACTTTTATTAATGAGAAGTTCTTACTTTCATAAAAAATTATAAAAATAAGAGAGTAATATTTTTGAAAAATCAAGGTTGCCTAATGAATCTGTCCTTGCGGGATCTTGAGAGCACCTACTTTGTATATACTAGAATCCATTCCAATCACTGAGAAGCAGTCAGATTTTAAAGAGCTGACTGGTCAACCAGACTGACGAAAGGCTGACTTGTACGGCAGATGTTTGTGTTTATACTGGAATATTCTACAGCTTCTTTTATTATTCTTGAAAGTGGTGTGCATTGTGTGAGCATAATTGAAATCAGAATCTGAGGCTTTGACATCCTATGATGTGGTGGTGTGGCGAAAATCATACACCTGGCCTTCATTTATTTTGAAGCCGATCTGTGTTTCCTGACATTTAGGCTACACTGAAGTGTTGCCGCAGTAAGGGGATAGAAGCTCTAAGAAAACTAAAGCAGAAAGAGGTTTTAAGAGTAGAGCAATAAACTCCAGTGTCTGTCCTAACACAGGAACCTAGAAAAGAGGGCTTTAAATTGAGTATGCCTCTTCAAATGCAGGCACCTAAGAAAGCTACTTGAAAGAACCATTCCAAAGTCTATAGCCTGGCTGAACGTATTCTTTTGGTTTTTAGTTCTTTGTAGAAAATTAAAGGCTGGGTGAGTGGGGACATTCACAGGCAAATCGTGGCCCATTAGCATGTTTGATGCCCTGGTTCAATCCCTATCATCAAGAAAGAAAAGAAAATTAAAGGCAGAAATAAACGAAGATATTGTCAGAGTTCATATTATCTAAATTACAATGTATATTAATTAGCTTCTAAAAGAAAGTCTGTGGTGTCTTAGGGTATGATTAAATGGATGAGTTTAACCATGGAAATTAGTCATCGATCTTATGTAAGGAGTCCCCACTAGACACAAGCAGGGATTAAGCCCACTTTGATTTGCTGTATTCTTTCAAAAGCATAATAAAGTGTTTTATGTGAACTTCTTAGGTGTAAGATGACTTACAATTTATAAGGATAGTTCTAGAGTGCTCCTGACTGGGGACTGTGGTGGATTCTGGGAAGAGAAACATTGCAGAATGATGGAGAGAGTAGGTCCTGTTTACTGCAGAGACTTGCACAGAGGCTTGTTGTTTTCTCCCTTGCTGCCATGTTCTTTTCTTCTGAGCAATGTTATAAAATCAGCTAATAAAGGGCTTATGTCCTGAATGTAGGTTTATATTGCTGTGACAGAGCTGAAGACCATGCTTGCCAAAACGCCTGCAAGAGAATTCTAATGTCTAAGAAAACAGAAATGGAGATTGTTGATGGTCTCATTGAGGGTTGTAAGACCCAGCCCTTGCCTCAAGATCCTCTTTGGCAGTGTTTTCTCGAAAGCTCACAGTCGGTTCACCCCGGAGTCACTGTGCACCCTCCTCCCTCAACCGGCCTTGATGGGGCCAAATTGCACTGTTGCTCTAAAGCAAACACTTCAATCTGTAGGTTAGTATCTCATTTTCCTTTATCAAGATCAATAGAAAAAAGATTTTAATTGGTGACTTTTAACAAATGCCTTATTCTTGTATTGTGTAGGCTTAGCATTTGGAAGATAAAAAATCTGACACTGGGGAGTGTAGCTCAGTGGTAGACTGCTTAGCATGCACAGATTCGATTCTCAGTGCAAAAGGTAATAGAAGATATAAAATCTTTCACTTTTTAAAAATTTTTTAAAGAATATTATTTCTTTTATGCTTATGAGTGTCTGTCTATATTTGGGTGAATGGATGGTACCCCCAGAAGCCCAAGAAGGCATCAGATCCCCTGAAGTTGGAGTTACAGACAACTGTAAGTTGCCATGCACATGCTAGGAACCGAACCTGGGTCCTGCAAGAGTGGTAAGCACTCTTCCCCACTAAGCCATCTCACCAGCCCAAAGTCTTTAATTATTTTGTTCAGCAAATATTTACTGAAGACTGTTTAAGTACAATACAATATTTTAGGGCCAGCAAGGTCACTACTTAGCAGGTAAAGACGCCTGCCACCAGGCCTGGTTAATTAATTAAATGATCTAAGTATAATTCTTGGGATCCACATGGCAGACGAGAAAACATACTCCCTCAAGTTGTTCCCTTACTGCTATACATTGTGTGTGAGCGTGCATGTGCACACACACATAAATAAGGACAATTTAATTAAAATATATATATGAATATTTCCTTGCATGTATACATATGTACCACATGTATGCCTGGTGCCCACAGAAGTCAGAAGAGGTCATAGGATCCCATGGAACTTGAGTTCAGCCCTTTAAAATTTTGTTTTATAGATTGAGTGGTGTTATAAAAGATTAACTATTAAAAGGACAATAAATATTTAAAGATGATGTGATGTCATTAAGCTTACAGTATGCTGGGCCTGGAGAGATGGCTCGGTTAAGAGTACTTACTGTTCTTGCAGAAACCTGAGTTTGGTTTCCAGCAACCACACTGGGTGGCTCAAAATTACCTCTAACTCCAACTGTGGGTGACCTGATATTCTCTTCTGGCATCTTCAGGCCCTTTACTCACAAGTATGTGTACAAACATATACTTATACATGTAAATTATTATTTAGAAGAATATATTTTGATCTGATATTTAAGAGATAGTCTCTTTATTACATTATGAAACTTTGGTATGAGGAGTATAACTTAGTTGGTAGAATGCTTGCCTAGCATGCATAAAGCCCTCTAATGCTACATAAACTAGACATGGAGACACAAATCTATAATCCCAGCACTCAGGAGGGTCAGCTTCAGCCTCAGCTACATACAGAGTTCAAGGCCATCCTGAGCCACATGATACCCACTGCTGAAGGAAGGAATGAACTTTGGATTTAAACAGTCTTTTGTTATAACAACCTTAGTGATATAGGCATCTGTGTTAGCTGGAGAATTACTGTGAGTGTGTGGCGGAGTGGTGGTTCTCAAACAAAATAATCTGCCATAGACAAATGAAGGAAGATTTATTTCAGTTCACCATTTTAAATGTTTCAGTTCATAGTCCTCTGGCTCCACTGGCTTGTTCTAAGGAGAAGCAGAATATTCCAGTGGAGGGAGTGTGGTGGTCAGAGCTGCGCACCCAGTCACCTACTTCCTCCAGTCAGACTTTTCAGCTAAACTGAACCTCCTAAAGTTCCTGCCAACTCTCACAATAGGGTTGCCAGCCAGGGACCAATCCTTCTGCACATGAGCCTTTGAGGAGTTATTTCACATCCAAATCATAGCAGCATCAAGTGGGAATTATACCCAGAGATAAAAGTAATGCAAATGTTGACAGAGTAAACAATGTAGAGATGATACCTGAGATCATAATGAAAGTCACTTTCTGTTGCTGTGATAAGACACCATGACCAGGGCAACTTATGGAAGAATTAACTTATTTGGGGTTAGAGTCCATGACCATCATGGCAGGGAACGTGGGAGCAGGCAGACATGGTGCTAGAACAGTAGTTAAGAGTCATATCTTGAGACACAATCATGAAACAGACTTGGATGTGGGGCAGCACAAGTCCTTTGAAACCTCAAAGCCCCTCTCCCCAATGACATACCTTCTACAACAGGGCCACACCTTTCTAATCCTTCCCGAATAGTTCCACCAACTGAGGACCATGTATTCAAATACATGAGCCCATGGAGCCATTCTCATTCAGACCACAGCAAAGATGTAACAGAAGTTTGCCTTATTAGAGGTACTTTGCACAAAAAGGAGCCAAACATTACTAGGACATACTGAAGGAAAAATAAAAATATTTTATTCTCATAAAATTGGATGGACCATTACAAAAAGAAATTATGCCTAGGGTAATCCATCAAACTTTACTGAAGATACAAAAGAATCTAAACAAAGTCAATTGAAAGTCCTAATTGTAAGTAACCTGGCCCTATAGTTACAGAGATGGCTTCCATACAGAAGTTGATGAAGTTATTAGTGAGAGGGATGCTGAGGAGTGTTTCAGCGCTCACAGAAGTAAATTTCTGTTTGTGCTGAGTGGCTGGGGCTTGGGATGGCTCGTGTTGCTGTTTGTTTTGTTTTTGTTTTTTGAGACAACTCTTCTCTAAGTAGTCCTAGCTGTCCTGAAACTCACTGTTTAAACCAGGTTGGCCTCAAACTCTGCCTCTGCCTCCCAAGTGCTAGGATTAAAGGTGTCAGCTTGTTAAACACGGCCAGCTTAGTTTTGGTTTTAAAGAGTATTATTGTTGTTTCTTAACATTTAGGAGAGAGTCTGCTGTGGTGCATGTGGAAATTAAAGGACAACTTGAGAGCTGGTTCTCTGCTTCCACCATATGGGTCCCAGGGTGTGTTAGGTTGGCAGCAGGCCGCATTACCTGCTGAGCTACCTTAACAACTCAGGGTGTATGGTTTGCTGAATGCTTTCAATTTCGTTAGACTTGACATTTCTGAAACCTTATGAGATAATTGGGGAAATTTATATAATTTCTGTTTTAAATGTTAGAAACTAACTCTGAGATGTTGAATAATCTATTCAGGGCAAATATAGAAAGTTAACAGCTAGAGGAAATATTGACTTCTTGTTCCTCAAATGTGCATGTTCCTGTGAGAGCCAGGGTCTGGTCTGTTTAACGATGCTGCATCACCAGTGCCTTGAAGAAGCACGCACATAAAACAGTGTTCATGACTACTGGAAGAATAGACAGCCAGACTGCAGAGTAAAGATATTTTCTTTAGGTCAGTGTTTTACAGCACTGGCTGCTCTTCCAACCAACCCAGGTTCAACTCCCAGCAACCACAGAGCAGCTCACAACTGTCTGTAATTTCAGTTCCAATAAATCTGATGTCCTTCATTTGCACCTAACACACACAGTGCACAGACATACACGCAGGCAAACATTCACACATTAAGAAAACAAACCTTCTTCATAGGGGTATTTTTGATAGTCAAATAACTGTGAGAACAGTGGGAAATATTTACTTACAGTTTTGTATATTTCAATGATACCAAATTTTCATAGTGAACATGTATTACTTTTATTTTAAAAATTAAACTAATGAATTCAGTGTATAGAAGCACTTTGGAAATGTGACAGCAGAATTGCTATATCTGTAAAAACGTGTAAGGTGCTGTATAGTCACCAAATACTGAGCATCAGGGTGTTGTGATCACCTCCAGTAGTGTGGAGAGGTTGTGAGGGTAATGTAAGGAATGTAAGTGACTTAACAAATTTTATTCTGTAAACCTCACCCCACCCCCATCTTTCCTGGTTCCGGGGGACTGAACCCAGGTGTTAAGCACCCCAGGCACATAGTCTCACACAGAGTTGCTATTAAAATGCTTTAGTAAAGCAACTGCCTTCTATGATTAACATAATTAGAGGAGATTGTACCTTTGTGGAGGTAAAACCTTGTGTTTTACTTTAAATACATATTGAGAAAAGGAGGAAGTAAGAGAGCTATGGGAAAAAATTGTCAGAACTAAGGATGTACAAAACACCTTAATGGACTGGAAAATGTAGTATTCACCTTTCTATCAATCATAGCAAAGGGGTTGGGTGATTTTTCTTTAATTTTTGGAAATTTATTTACTGATTTATTTATTTATTATTGGGGTGGAGTGGGATGGGCATGCATGCCATGGAACATGTGTGGAGATCAGCAGAAACTGCACTTCATTCTTTGCTTCCACCATAATGTGGGTCCTGGGGGTCAGACTCAGGTCACCAGGCTTGCATGTAAGCTCCACACCCAATCAGCCATCTCTCAGTCCCACTCTGTCCTGTAAACGATATTTTTAATATATACATTGTATTGTATTTTTATTTTATTTGTACGAGTGTTGCCCTGCATGTATATCTGTGCACTTACATGCATGCCTGATGCCCTCAGAGGCCAGAGACATGCGTTGGGTCACCTGGAACTGGAGCTACAGACAGTTATGAACTGCTGCCATGTGGGTGCTGGGAACCAAATCTCGACCTCCGAAAGAGCTCTTAATTGATGAGCTGCCTCTCCAGACACCTGCAGATGGTTTTTAAAAGGCCATTTTTCATGGAGAAGATGACTTTGTGTGGCGCCAAAGCTTCCAGGAGCTAGTTAATTTGTACTTTTTTCTTTATGTTCCTAAAATAATTAATACAATTGCAGTTTTGCACAGATCAAATATTCATTGGTCTTTTCTCTAATGTTCTGCATTTATTCTTTTGTTTCAGGGAACTGTGCACGAAACTTTATAGCATGAGCTGGGGAAATACACAGAGTTGGTAAGAGTTTGACCGCATCTGTGAATATAATCCGGTGGAAGTGTCCATGTTGACATGTCTAGCTGATGTCCGGGAACCTTGCCAGTTGGGCTGTACAAACCTTACTTACTGTACAAACTTTAACAACAGGTACGAAAATTATTAATCATGAAAATAGAAATGCAGTATTATTAACTTGTTTTAAATAAATACCACTTCCTGATGTGCCTTCTAGAGTAAAAGAAAGTTTTTCTTTATGATTTTATCCCGACACACTCTGTCCCTTCTACATGGCCCCTGGAAAGGAAGTATGATTGCAAAGTCTCTTCTGATCAGGAGCTGCCTCAAGCTTCAGGAACTCAGAGAATATTCTGTACCTTCAGTCACTCTCCCTTCTGCACCAGTGGTTCACTGGTTTACTGGAAATGGTGGAGATCTCCAGGGTTGTGTTCTGAATGCCTATACTGGCTGGTTTTGTGTGTCAACTTGGGACATGCTGGAGTTATCACAGAGAAAGGATCTTCCCTTGAGGAAAGGCCTCCATGACATCTAGCTTTAAGGCATTTTCTCAATTAGTGATCAAGGGTGGGAGGGCCTATTGTGGATGGTGCCATCCCTGAGATGATAGTCCTGGGTTCTATAAGAAAGCAAGCAGAGAAAGCCAGGGAAAGCAAGCCAGTAAGCAACATCCCTCCATGGCCTCTGCATCAGCTCCTGCCTCCAGGTTCCTGCCCTGTGTGAATTCCAGTCCTGGCTTCCTTTGGTGATGAACAGCAGTGAGGAAGTGTAAGCTTAATAAACCCTTTCCTCCCCAACTTGGTTCTTGGTCATGATGTTTTGTTCAGGAATAGAAACCCTGACTAAGACAGTGCCCCTTTCTGTTTTCTTCAGCTGCTAACTGATATGTTTCGGGCTCAGATCTTGGCCCCTTCTTTTTCTTACTAACCTGATACCTCAGGATACTCTGATTTGAATTGTTCAGTAAAGAAATATCCTTGAATTTTAGGCAGATGATTCCACCAGCCTGGTCTACACAGTGAGTTCCAGAACAGATAGAACTGCATAGTGAGACCATGTCTTGAAAAAAAAAGATAATTATTCCAGTTAATAAGTACTTTGCATATGTGAAATTGCTAAGAATAGATTTGATGTGTTTACCACAAAAACAGGGTAAAGTATTTGTACTAATATGTATTAGTTAGTTTGATTTAGCCATTCCACCATATATACATATTTGAAAACATGTTGAATGCCATAGAGTTAGCAGTTGAAGGTGCTTTTTTTTAAAAGAATATACATGAAGAGTTTTGGTAGTATTAGTCCTGGCAAGTGTGAATTAAAACTTCTCTGACTTCTTCCTCAGACCCATTGGTATAGCTAGATTAAAAGCCCGGCATGCATTTGAAGTGTCTTGGCTTCTCACTCTTTCCTGCTAGGAAGTGTTTATTTACCCAGGAGACACGAAAGCATGTGTCCAAGAAAGTACCCATGTGCCAGCATTATTTGTCATCTCCCATTTTAGGAGAGGACCTAAAAACATCCATCAGGAGAATGAGGAAAAACAACATAACATACCATGCTGATCCAAACAGTGGAGGAATATACAGAAAAAAGGCAAACTCCTAAGATACCCAAGTATGAATGGGCTCACATTCAGCCACAGAAGCCCAGTGTTCTCTGTGCTTCCAGGGGCATGAGGTTCCATCTTGCATGATATAAGCAAGAGTAATCTGAGGATAAGCACCCAGAAACCAGGGACATCAGGGAACTGCAGAGTGATGGAAATGTTCTAGATCATGTACAGGGTTTGCATTTTGTTTTGGGGGTGGTTTTGCTGTGAAGCTCTGGCTGTTCTGGAGTTCTCTGTGTGGTCTCAAACTCACAGAAATCCTCCTGTCTCTGCCTCCTGAATGCTGGGATTTGAGGCATGTATCACCTCCGCACCCAGCATGTGTAAAGGTATTAATTACATAGCTGGATACTGTCTTCAGAGTGTTGGACTAAATTCTCAATGTGTACATTATAATGTATGTAGTTAAACTCCAGTAAATCTTTTTTTTTTGATTTGAGACAAGGTCTCATGTAGTCCATGCTGGCCTCAAACTAGCTATCTATCTGAGTCTGTCCTTGAACTCCTCATTCTCTTGCCTCTACCTCCCAAGTACAGGCTTTACACTATCATGTCTGGCTTTAGAGTAGTGATTTATATAAACTTAGTTATTTTTTTCCTCATCAAAAGATACTACCAGACAGTAAAAGGATAAACCATAACCTAGCAGAAAATATCTATACTACATATATCTGACAAAGGAAACATCTGTAATGCATGAAGAACCCTTACAACTCCTCAGTAATCAAAGTTTCAACATTTTTTAAGATTTATTTTATGTGTATGAATATTTTGATTGTGTGTATCTGAGTGCTACATACATGTAGTGCTCTCAGAGGCCAGAAGAGGGAGTCAGATCCCCTGAACCTGAAGTTACAGATGGCTTTGAGCTACCTGTTGCATGCTGGAAACTGAACCTGGGATCTCTGTGAGATCAGCCAATTCTCATAACCACTGAGAGCTATCACTCCAGCCCCTCAACTTTTAAAAAAGGAACAGAAAGGAACATTTCACAAAAGATAACATTTATTAATAGATAATATCTAGCAATAAAAAATGACAGAAGCCATCTAGGAAAGGCTATGGCAAGCAAGTGAGTTTCTGGACCCAACGTATAGCATGGTTGCAATGGTTGTACTCCAGAGAGGCATAGCCTCAGAGACTTCCTTCCAGGATTGCTTCTCACAGCTGATATGCCTTTTCTGCCACTAATATATAGCCTAATGATTCCTGATCCAAGGGTGAAGATACAGGTGTGCAGTATAATAAAGCAAGGCCATGTGGAACTGTTGCTTTGAACTTATAATGAGCTTATGGGCTGAAACACTGCTTTGAACTTACTATCAACATCCTTCTGTGACTCCCCTTTTATGTAACATTCTATCTATAAAGTAATTTTATAAAGAATTTCTGTCTAAGAAGGCATAAAAAAGCTGAGAGAAAATATAAAGTGTGGCTGTTGGACTCTATTGCATCCACCAAATAAATAAATACATGTCTATGTATATGTACATGCATACATATGTGGAGATATATATATATACACATATATATGCATATACATGTACATATATACATATATACATATATATATGCATATGCACTTGTGAAATTGATGAATTTATGAAACAGGTGGCAGGTGGTCAGGACCAGTCAGTGTGTGTGTGTGTGTGTGTGTGTGTGTGTGTGTGTGTGTGTGTGTACGTACTTGATTTTCTTTCTTTCCTTTCCTTTTCCTTTTTCTTTCCTCTGTGAAATTACCACAAGTCATCAGCTTTGACTCTAGAACAGTAAGAGGTAAATTACCAGAAGCTGTCAGCTTCTGGTCCTCAGAACAGTACAAGAGAGTTACAAGGCCAGAGGTCATCAGACTTTGGCCTTCATTTGTCACTGTGTCCCACCTCAGTTCCTGACCCTGACATGGCTGGCTCCCAGCAAAAAAGGATAAAATGCTTGCATACAGAACAACATGGGTAAATATCAAAAAGATTATGTTTTAGTGACTATGCCAGGCCCCCAAAATAGAGAATGATTTTATTTATATGACATTCTAGAACAGTCTAAAATAGGTATGATGCACTGTGTATGAAGACTGTAGATCATATGGTGATTCGACGGCACAAGGTACCGTTTGGTGTGATGACAATATTCATTATTGATTTACGTGCCTTTCTAAGAGCTAAGCACGTGTCAGGTCACATCCAACTCATATTCTGTACATTTGGGTTTAGTTATACCTCAGTTTTGTTTGCTTGCCTTTTTGTTTGTTTGGTTGGTTGATTTTGGTTTTCAAGACAGGGTTTCTTTGTGTAACCATGGCTGTCCTGGAACCAACTCTGTAAACCGAGATGACCTCAGAGATCCATTCCCCATCCCCCTTCCTCCACCCCCCACCCCCCAGTTCAGAGATCAAAGGCATGTACCACTACCACCCAGTTATACCTCTGTTCTATAAACAGAGACTCATTTATTTTATGAAATAAAGTGAAATGGCCTGGGGATGTTAGTCCTGTCCGAAGCACCTTGAAGTTTTAACCTGCTTCATAAGAACCTGTTAAATTAAAACATGCAGTCAGTGTTCTGATGTCAGTGCCACATTGTCTTCAACCGCCTGAAGCTGGAAGTCTATGGCGGGTCTTATGCACTCTCTCTTTAAGAAAATGAGATTTTTCTGATGTGTGGATGAATCAAGAGTTTACTCATTGTCTCTATCCAGGGAATAATTTGTCTCCATTCCTTCTGGCTCTTTTTGAAGGCCAACAGAACTGTTCAGGAGCTGTACTGCTCAGTCTGACCAGGGGGCCATGAGTGACATGAAGCTGTGGGAGAAGGGAAGCATAAAGATGCCCTTCATCAGCATCCCTGTCCTCGATATTAAAACCTGCCAGCCAGAGATGTGGAAAGCAGTTGCATGCTCCCTGCAGATTAAGCCTTGCCATAGCAAATCCCGAGGAAGTATTATCTGCAAGTAAGTCATTCCAGTCCTGGGGAGTCCCTCCCTGATCTCTATCTCAGCCTCTCTTTAGAACTGTCTGCCCTTCGTATGTGCCCCTCCCCCACGCAGTGCTTTCACACTTTCTCCTCTTCTGCTTGAAGGATGCTCCCCATCTTCTC
>NW_021605139.1:4358-9432 GCF_004785775.1 Grammomys surdaster | reverse complement strand
GCTTTATTATGGAATCTAGTTCAAGAAGCAGTTTCTAAATACCTTCAGTGTACAGTTATAGTTTTATACTTTGAAATTGTTGATTACATTTATTGGTTGAGTGAGTGAGTGAGTGTTCATTTGTACAACTGTGTACAAATGTATCCATGTGTATACATGTGGGTGTTGGGGGGGGGAGAAGGGGGGAATGGGCGGGTGTTGGGGGCTGGGGGGATGTGTAGGTGTTAAGTGCGTCCTAGATTGAATTCAGGTCGTCAGCCTTCACAGTAGGCACCTTTTTCCAACAAGCCATCTTGCTGGCCCTATCTGTGTACATTTAGGAAGGGAGGATACGGGTGAAGGCACACCACCTCAGAGCATGTTGTGGTTTTCAGGGATCAGGCTCAAGTTGTTCTTCAGGTTTGGTGGGCAGCACTTGAGGTTGCTGCACCATCCTCTGCTCATCTGTGGCTTTAGTTGTGTTCCCAAACTGCATTCCATCTGCCTTCTGTTGCCCTTTTCCCTCTCTCCTCGTCCTCCTCCGCGGCTACTGTTCAGTCTTTATTATTATCCAGTGGGAGTCAGTGACCAGTCATCAAATCCTGTTCCTAGGAAACAGTTCTGAATGGTTTACTTAGGAGATCTAAGACGAGGCCAGGATGACAACTGCCTGGTGGGAGAAACAGACCCTCACTACATAGCCTTCAGCTGCTCTTCAGGCATGTTTTTCAAAAGCTTTTCCAAGACCAAGTCCACACCAAGCCCTAAACCCTTGGTGTGTGGCTCAGTACTGCTCAGTTCAGGTTATTAACCGTCCAGATCATTTTTATTTTTTCTTATTTGGTTTAGTTTTTATTTTGGAGTCTTCCTGTCTCACTCTACTCAGCCTGGCTTTGACCTCATAACAATCCTCCTGCCTCAGCCTCCTGAACAGAGATTACAGGCATGAACTGTCATGCCTGGCTTCTAATCGGTTTTCTGACATGACTCAAGAATGAGCTGAATAAGGGAGAAGTTGGGGGTCTAGTTATGTGATAATAAGTCAAAGGTCACACATGGGAAGGACATGCTTGTAGGAAACTTCACCTAAGGAGTCAAGCCTTTACTCAGGACTAAAGAAAACTATTAAAAATATACGTGTCTTATGTGTATGAATGTTTTGTCTACATGTATGTATGTGCACCACATGCATGCATGCCTGGTACCCACGGAGGTCAAAAGACCCCTAAAACCGGGATTACAGATGGTTTTCAGCCAGCGTGTAGGTTCTAAAAACTAAAGCCATGTCCTTTTTCAAGAGCAACAAGTGCTTTTAACTATGGAGCCATCTCTCCAGTCCCTAAGCTTAAAAAAAAAA
Source organism: Grammomys surdaster (assembly GCF_004785775.1). Lineage (NCBI taxonomy): Eukaryota > Metazoa > Chordata > Mammalia > Rodentia > Muridae > Grammomys > Grammomys surdaster. Next base: position 8,096 of record NW_021605139.1, on the reverse strand, counting down.
AAAGTTGTAAACTCTCTGATTGTTATAAGCCAAACACCTTAGCAGTGATAGCTAAAAAGATCTTAAAATAAAGGGAGGAAAGGAAGGGGAGTGGAAGCAGCTGACACAGGCCTTGGAAATGGCTTACAGTTTGCAAGACAGACTAGCCTAGCTCACTTTCCTTTAAAGGCAGTAGAAGCTACACCAGGCTTGGAGCAGTAAATGTAAATCTGGAATGAGACCTTTGGTCTCAGATTACAGGAAGTTAGGCTTTGGATTTACTGTGTAGCTGGAAGTTCACTGTGACTGCCCTTGGACCAGACTTAGTCCTAACCAGCTGGGAGAACTTCTGAAGTATAACAAAAGCTTCTGAGAAGTTTCAGAAACAGTTTTGACCAGACAACATGAGGCAGAGCCATGAATCCAAAATGTTCTCTTTTCTTTTAAGATCAGATTGTGTAGAGATTCTCAAGAAATGTGGAGACCAGAATAAATTCCCTGAAGACCACACGGCTGAAAGTATCTGTGAGTTTCTGTCCCCTGCAGATGACCTGGAGAACTGTATACCTCTGGATCCGTACCTCAGTAAGTACTGGGTGGGTTTGGTTTTAGAGTTCATGTGCTTGTTTCACGGCCTCTGCTCTTGTTCCCTGCCTTGGATGAGAACTATTGTTCGATGATACCATCTGCATTAGTTACTTTCTTGTTGCTGTGACAAAAATACCCAACAAAAGCATTTTAATGGAGGAAGGGTTTACTTGGCTCACAGTTCAAGGGTACAGGGGGCAACCATGGCAACAGGAGTGGGAAGCAAGAGCATCAGGCATTCGGAAGCCAGAGGCTGTGCTCAACTCATTTTTTCAGTCAGGTCCCCAACTAATGGAATGGTGCCATCACATAGGGCAGGGCTAATGTCTCACCCAGGGGTCCAGAGTTTTGTCTCCTAAGTGATTAGATCCTGTCAACTTGTCATTGTCGTCTTTAAATGTGTAAGCAGAAGTTGTATTTTATCTTTTGGAGGAAATATGAACTATTTACTAGTCAGGAATTGTAAAGATCAAAGCAAAGGACAGTATCATCAGAAGTCATGGTGTGCCCAGAAAGTGGAATTTCCCCTAGGAAGCTGTCAGCGTTTGTCATCCGTTTATCAGGACCTGAGCCAGGCCTGGCTTGGACTTACCCAATAGAGAAGAGAAGAAAGATCTCTCCCCTGGGCTCGCACGGGGAAGTGGAACTTGTCTCACTACTTTAGTTTCTCCCTGCCAGACACTTCTGCCAATAGATAAGGCAGTAGGTTGGTACCTCCTTGAAGGAGGAATTCCAGAAAGAGCTCCTTAGCAGCAGTGAGACCAGTGTCAGAGACCATGCCCTTAGTGTCTGGGCTGCCACCAGGGGGCGCCAGTGGCATAAGCTGGCTGGCCAACAGAGGAGCCTAGTTGCTTCTTTTCCAGTTAGGATTAAGCCCAACTGTCAATAACAGAACAGTTAGAAGCACAGGAAAGCTCAGAAGCAAGTAGGCCAGGATGTTTATGGTGGTGCAGCATCAGGAATGCAGGCTTCTCAGCCTTTCTGCACTCTGCTCAGTTACTCCCTGCATTTTATTGTCCTGCTGTGGCTGCTGGTGTTTTATCCAACTGACTCCAGTTGGCAAAAGAGAAGGGGGGGGGGGGAGACTTCTCCTTAATTGCAGGGAACGCTTACAAGTGTATGGAAAACTTGGGTGTGTGGTCTTTTTAGCTTTGAGCCTATGACCACCTTGAATAAAACTAAGAATCTACTAAACTAGGGAAGACAGGGTGGTGAATGTATAACTGACAGTATCTGTTGGGCTCTCAGGATAGAGAGACTGTGGTACATGCCCTAGCTTTTACCCCTGTGACCTTGGGAAGATCCCTTCCCAAGTTCCAGGGTAAAGCTGCCCAGAGCGATGGGGCTGAGCGAGAAGGCTCCACAGCCCCTGTCTCTGTAAGTCTCGGAGCCGAGTGAGGCTGGGGATCAGGTAAGCACCTTAATGCATTCATGGTGCTAGCAGCCTACAGCAGTGTGTGTGGAAGAAAATGCTAGCAACAGGAGCTGGACGATGCTCCAGCATGAATAGTAGCACTCTCTTTAAATACCCCCTGTGCTTGAAGTGCTGCTCTGCCTTGACAGGATGTTGGAGGGTAGATACGATTGTGTTATGGGCACAATAACACATGTCAATGTGTCTCCATAACACATTGACATTTATTATTTTTAAAGTGAAAAATGACCCCTCTTACACATAAACATGTATTTGATCACCATACCCCAAATATGTCCAATCTCTGAACTGCTGGCCACTGAAGTTATCTGAGTTTATCTTATTCTCTTCCAGACAGTAACTCCAGGTTCAGGTTAGCTTCTCTGTTTTGTTCATTAGTGTATCTAGTATCCAGGACCTGCCAGCTGTACTGTAGGTCCCCATTAGTAAGTGAATGGTTGGGTGCGTTGTGATAAACTGACAAATGAAAAAATCCAAATGTTTAGTTAGGGCTGGTTAGACTCAGGCCTTGCTTCCTGCCTGTGAACTCTGTCTACTCCAGCCATGATGAAGTTAGGTAACTTGAAGACGTGGTGTTCTTTTAGATTGGTTACACTGATAGTTTTGTGGTTTTCAGGGCCAAGTGCTTTAGGTAACATCATAGAAGAGGTGACTCATCCCTGTAATCCAAATCCTTGCCCAGCCAATGAGCTCTGTGAAGTGAACCGAAAGGGGTGTCCGTCTGGAGATCCCTGCCTTCCGTATTCGTGTGTTCAAGGTAAGAGATGGGGGCTGTGAGTGAGATGAGCATGGGACATGGCTTCCTTAGAAGCTTCCTTAGAGGAGTTGTCTTACACCCAGGTTCCAGGGACGTTTTCTATGCTATCTTTTTATGTAATGTTTAAGGATTTTCCTACAAAAAATATTTATGCAAACAAAGACACATATGTTGATATTTGGTTTGTTACTATGTGTTGTAATGCTAAATACTGGCTCCCAAGGTCCGGTTGCCCCCGGGATGAGAAAATCCTCATGTACACGAAGTGATGCTGTGTAACTTTGCTCCTTAGTTTAAAACTATTGCCTATAGCTGGGCAGAAGAGGGGTAGGTGGGGTTTTGGTTCCCAGGCTTGAGGACCGGGGCAGAGACCATGAGGAAGAAAAAGAAAAGATGGAGAGAGGAGAAGATGCCATGGGGTAAGAGATAGTGAGAACTGGCTAATCAGAGTAAGAGTGGCCCGGGTAGAACATGACAAGTCATGTCTCAGGGTTATTAACAGGGAAGTAGACATAATAGCATGGAGGATAGTGTTTTAAAGGCTTATCATAAATACAAAGGTTATGTCTTTTATCTGGGAACTAAATGATCAAAGGCAAGGTAGAACCCCTGATTGAGATTAAGTAATTACCACAACACACATAAAATTTCAGTTGTCATTTAAATTGAAAACTAATGCTATCAATACCAACATAACTGTCATACTGAGTTACAGGGTTCTTGACTATAGAACAAAAGAGAAGCTCCAGCCAACCATTTGTACCTGCTCTTCCGTGATGTAATGTTTGAAAAACATTGTTCATGGCGTTCTTCTCTTCTCTGTAGCACATGGAGAAAATACCATGCTCTCTACGATACTTATCACCTCTGTAAGGCTGCAAATGTGGTGTTTGCCTAATGCAGAAAGCCTGGCATTCAGTCCCCAGCACCACAAAATGCTGAAGTGTCAGCAGGAGAGCAAGGTTATCCCAGCTACACA
>NW_021605139.1:0-4258 GCF_004785775.1 Grammomys surdaster | reverse complement strand
TATACATACTCAGTGAAGCCAGCATGAGTGAGGAAAGGCTGTGAAGAATGGACAAGTGAGCTAGACTGTGTGATGGAACATGGTGGACAGAGGAAGGGAGATTAAACAGTATCATAGGCACAGGAGGTGACAGGGTGTCTTAGTTAGGGTTTTACTGCTGTGAACAGACGCCATGACCAAGGCAAGTCTTATAGAGGACAATTGGGGCTGGCTTACAGGTTCAGAGGTTCAGTCCATTATCATCAAGATGGGAGCATGGCAGCATCTAAGCAGGCACAGTACAGGAGGAGATGAGAGTTCTACATCTTCATCTGAAGGCTGCTAGCAGAACACTGACTTCCAGTGAGCTAGGGTGAGAGTCTTAAGCCCATGCCTATAGTGACAAACCTACTCCAACAAGGCTACTCTTACTCCAAAAAGCCCACAGCAACTTGAACAGGGCCACACCTTCTTACAGTGCCACTCCCTGGGCCTAGCATACACAAACCATCACATGGAGGAACAATCTATAGAGAAGGCCTTGAAGCATGGGAGGGGCTGAAGTATTGAGATGGAGTGAGGAATCCAGTGTGACTGGTTTGGGGGCACATAATACAGAGTAGAGGACACCGAGGCAATCATCCCCAGAGGGGCAGGAACCTTTCACTTCTGCCCAAGAAGCTTGGGCTCTCTCCTGCTGGACAGTGGTTCTCTACCTTTAGTGGTTACAAAAATCACCTGGGGACCTCATTACACTTGGAGACCCCTATGACTTCTCTCCAAGGGGACGGATGCTGTAGCAGATGACAGCCTAATGAGCTCCCCAGTCGACTCTAGTGTGGTTGGTTCACAGAAGCCATCAGTGCTAAGGGATGTGAGTGCTTTAAGAAGAGGGAATGACATGACCCAATTTATTTTTTTAGGAAGAGAAGTCAGGCAACTGTAGAGGGTGGACAGATTTTACTGATGGGGGAAAAATGTAAGAGCCTCTTTTATTAAGAATACCTGAACAAAGGTGGACTTGGTAAGAATTACAAAAAGTTCAATTGTGCATGACCTCATAAATAACTATAACTTTCTTATGGCCTGAGCCAGGAAGCATCACTGGTGTGCCTCTCTTCCACCCAGGTTTTCTGTGCTGAAAAGTTGGCAATTCCAAAGTCCCTGCAGGTGAGAGTGGCTGCAAGCCTTGTTCTCTGTTGAGTAATATTACTTGTGTTTTCTGTAGTTTCCAGAGCATCAGGCTTTGGAATGCTCACTGATTGGCCCCAGAAGCACCTGACCCTTCCCAGCCTGCAATGGACATCAGGAAGCAACAGCAGCAGCAGCAGGAGGAGGAGGAGGAGCAGCAGCAGCAGCAGGAGCAGTGGTGGCAGAGTTAGCAAAGACATGAGCATGCCAACAGCCAGCTCTATGGAAAAAACATCAATATACACCAAATAGTTTGCAGTAGAGAGTGGAATCAGGACATAGAGGAATCCAGTTCCTCTTTAACACATTTGAGGGCCTCTGGGTCTTTCTACTTGGTGGAAATGGAGCAAGTCACCATGGGTCACCCAGAGGAAACTCCATACTGTCCTATCAGGGGATCTCATCTGTTTTCTTATCAACATTTCCCTGCCCCTCACTGCAATACTTCTTACCAGCACTTTCTCTGGATTCAAGTGGCAAGAACTTCAGACCTCACCTTGGATCTCCTCAAATGACAGTCCACAGGTAAGCATCACTTTGTACATGGCTGGGTACCCTGGGCCAAAGTGTGGAACGAGGCCCATCCTGGCTTCCCATGACTCCTAGAAAGCAGGAGAATAGGGATTTACTTTGTCAGAAGGGAGTGGAGACGAGAGAACACTGATTTGGAGGAATGTTTCCAGAAGGCAGAGTCAGTGAAACTATGAAATTACCTTGTTTTGAATGTGGATTCTCTCCACTTCAAGAAAACCTCATTACTATCGATAGTGTGTGTGTGTGTGTGTGTGTGTGTGTGTGTGTTGTGTGTCCAACCAAATTTAAGGAATACCCATCAAATGACTCAAGTGTGACTGTAACATGTACAATCAGAGACTAGAGCTGGGAGCTTTGTGAGGGCTTCAGGATCTTGCGTTGTGACTGTGCAGTAGTCAGGATGCTACGGAGGCCTGCAGCAGAACTGTGGGGCTGAGCTCTCTCTACCCACTCTGGATTCACTTCTGGACTCCAGATGGACCCTCACTGCTTCTCAGTTCTGTTGCTGCCTCTATCCTGGAGACACCTATCTCTTGGACCCATGGAACAGGTCATGTTCTCTGAGTCTCTTCCTCTACCTCCAGTACCATTGTCTCCTCAGCTCACAAGCACACCTGCAGCCAGGCAGCTAAGCTGACATCCTCACTGTGCATGAAGGTTCTCTGCAGTCTGATGGTTCTTCTCAGTTCTTTTGGTCATCACCAGTACTCCATGGATGCTTCTTCCAGGGGCTTCTGGGTGCTGTGAAGATTAATGCTCAGGGCCACAGCTGTACTGGGACTGATGCCCTGTGTAGAACTCCCTATAGGGAATAGGCAGAAGGAACACCGCTCAGACCTTATTCCAAGAATCTTACTTCAGATTTCAGGGAAAAGCATTTTGCCTCTAGTTTTAGCCTGCAGTATGGACCAGTCTTCCCACTGGCACATAGCACCTGAAACTCCTACCTGGCTCTCTCATCCATGCTCCTGTCTGCATCCTCAGCTGGCTCCTCTCCACATTCTGGTGTCACCCTCCGGGGACCACAGGGACTCTGACAGCACTTGAAACAGACACAAGAACTGTTACTAGAAATCTGCAGGACTTATGGTTGGCTGTGCTGGCCCTGTGCAGACATGGGCCCTTAGGCTGATTCCTCCCGAGTGCTCCATTGATCCCTTCACCCACCTTCTCCAGCAGCCTTGCCCAGAGCTGCTGGGTCACTGTCCTCTGCTGTCTCCATGTGGCTCAAGCATTGTAGGGCTCCTCAGAGGAGGGAGGGCAGGATGGGATTTTCTTTCTGGCATGATAGACACAATGTCACCAACCCCCTCAATGTGCGTGCTGTAATATATTAAGAAGAAACTAGAGAGTGTATCCTTTCCCATCACACCCTACCTACTTGTTTCAGCCTGTGTCTCTGAAGCAGTCTTCATTGACAGCCACGATTCTGTTATTGGTCTCTGGGAGTCAGCAGCAACACAAGCTTCTTAAAGCTTTCCATACCCTCTTCTTCAGGCTCTTCCATCCCCACCTTCTCCGTGAGACTCTGGGCACAGCCTGGTCATGCCTTTGAGGAGGCCCATGATAGTCTATTTCCCTGAAGGGTGATTTGGTGTCTTGAAAGGATTTCATCCCTGTATATTCTTCCTGTATTTTCTTACTGGGGAAGGGGTTCCAGGTTGTAGACTCCCAGGAGGATGTGCTGGAGCTTGGGAAGGATTTGGTGTCTGTAGTTTCTTCCTGGATTTTCCTACTGGGGAAGGGGCTGCTGGTTGTAGACCCCCAGGAGGATGAGCTAGTGTCTTTGAAAGATTCAGTACCTGTATTCTCTTCTTGGGTTTTCTTACTGGGAACGGGGCTGCTGGTTGTGGACTCCAAGGAGGACTTGCTGCTACATTCGTCTGTAGACTCAGAGTTCTCATTTGTCCCATCTTGTGTGTTTTCAAAGGTTGAGGTTTCGGAGAGCTTGAACAGTGAGTCTGTGGTTCCTGAAGATGATGTTATTCTTGTTGTCATTGTTGCTTTTCTTTTTCTTGAGAGTGAAGTTGTAGAATTTATTCTGTCTTCCTGTTCTCTGAATGTCCCCTTTCCCACATGAGGCATAAGCCCCTGCAGTGGTGAAGGGTTTTCCAGGTCGCTACTCTTAAGGGAAGAAAGCATGAGAGGCACACTGTGCCTCCTCTTACAGCCTTTCCTCCTATCTTCAGGCAGGTCAGAGTGACTGGGCAAAGTGTAGGTAGGAAGGTGTGCTGCACTGGTTCCCCTCCTTAAAGAACAAGGAAGCTTGGGAGCTTTTCTAGGGTCCAGTGTACCACCCTGCCCTCCATCGTGACAAAATTGGGGCCACCAGGTACACTTTCTTTTGATGATAAGGTAGGTTGCCATGTCACGACTATACTCCCGATCTTTCAATGCATATCTTAGGTCTTTAATTTTATGCCCCAGTAAAAACATTTCAAAAGCAATGTTAGGGTCTGGTTCTTGAGGGATTTCCCTTGAAGATGTCAATATGTCTTGATCATGGCGCAGCCATGGGTGTGCTAATATTTCTTTGATGGATGGTCTTGATGTG
>NW_021605138.1:0-7478 GCF_004785775.1 Grammomys surdaster | reverse complement strand
TGTCTGTCATCTTTGGTCCACTTGAATCCTTTCTGTGAGCTCTGTGTTTCATGTGTGCCTAGCACATGATAGGCAGGTTTGTGTGTACTAGGAAAGGGATAGAAGGATCCATAGTGAAAGTGACTGGGGTACTTTGGAGGAATGTAGGTTATTAAAGCATCCCCTGAGTGTTGTGTGGTGGTTGGTGAAGGACTGGGGTATGGTAGAGGTGGGGTTTGGGTTATAGAGAGGGGAGAGATTGTGAAGGAGCTGGCATTAGCTCATAATGGTTGCCTGGTTTCCTGGTCCCCTGGAGATGCTGACTTAGTAGATGCTTAGAATTGTGAGCCAAAGGCCAGGGCCTGGTTGTCAAGGGGGCAGGTAGGGATGGAATATTCATTCCTTCTTTGGATATGTCCTTGTCCTCAGTTCAGGGTGCTAGGTGGCTTGCAGGAGATATTGTGAAGTGGGCAGCCAGCCCCTGTGGACCTCTGAGGTGGTCAGATAGCTGGATAACTTTGTGGGGCAACACCCACCAGAACTCATACTGAAGGGTACATGAGATACCATCCTGTATCCCCTGGTAAGTATACCTAAGTTTCGAGGGTGTGTAGTGGGCTTATTTTCACTTCCCACCGTACTCCAGGCTCATACCAGGGAAGCTGAAGGCCTCAAGGGCACACAGAACAGTCCACCTATTGACCTAGGTCCTCTTTATAGCCTTCTGCAGCTAGATTTAAAACCAGTGACGGCCTAATGCCCCATTTTTCCTTTAGACTTAACTTGTAGACCAAGCTGTCCTTCAAAGCACAGATTTATGCCTGTGTGTTGTTTTAACGTTCCTTGCTATCACTTGACTTGTTATAGTAAATTATCCACTTGTGTGCACTCATCCATTAAAAGTGTCAGTTCTCCAGGGTGGTGGTGGCACACACCTTTAATCCCAGCACTTGGGAGGCAGAGACAGGCAGATTTCTGAATTCTAGGCCAGCCTGGTCTACAGAGTTAGTTCTAGGATAGCCAGGTCTATACAGAGAAACCCTGTCTCGAAAAACCAAAAAAAAAAAAAAAAGTAAAATGGTTTCCAAACTTAGAAAAGGACAAGTGAGTCATAGGCAGAGTCATAGTGACCTGACCTCTGAACCTTCACCCAGCCCATACCCAGTTCTGAAAGATATCTGTATTCCCCCTAAACACACACTCTCCAGTGTCATCCCATTCCCCACATCCTGCCTTTCTGTGTTTACAACACCTGTGTGAATGAATTACGATTTGAGAAAAAATAAATAAAGTATGTATAAAAAAGAAAGAAGGAAATGCATGCCAAAGTAGCAGGTTTCATGAAGCATCATTATATTTGGGGGTTAGCCATTATCAATATAATAACAGAAATTTTAAATATGATTATAACTGTAGCAATGTTACCAGTAGATGTCTGATAGATGTGTCTTTTGATATGTCTTTGTAGACTTAATGTTGGCAGAATTATAATTGTTTAAAAAATAGTGTGAAAATTTAAAAAAATAAAAGAAAGTGTTAGTTCCTGTACAACCTCAGCCACAAAGAGCTGTAAATCACTGTGTTGGTCAGTGAATTGAATATAGTTCATTGTTAAGAGCAGTCAGTACTCTTACATATAGCTATCTGTAGAGCTTCTTGGAGGTGTTCTTATTTGTGATAAGAATCATGAGCTATTTTATAAAGATATTTTGCAATAAGTTATTAGCAAGTCCAGACTGAAAAATCTATAATTCACTGAAATCTTGACTATCATTCTGGCATCAAATTAGTTTTACCTTGATTAAGAATCACTTATCTGTCACACATGTTACAGGAACTAAGCTAAAGGCTTACAGGGGAGAATCCTTGTGAAATTCACCATGAACTTGATGACACTTGAGAAGAAGCCAAAATTGTAAATGCCTCTTCCAACTGACTCAAAAAATATCCTTCTATCTTTTAGTTATCAGGATGATAGCCCTGGGAAGATGAAGCATTTATGTGTCAATAGTACAGGGCTTAGAAACCACCTTTTCATCAGAAACTTCAGCTCAATAGGCTTCTAAGACTGTGTCATATGATATCTGTAAACTTGTGCAGCAGGTTCCATTATATGTGGATGAGAAGAGTGCTTCAAACTGTTAAATAGCACCTTGACAGATGTCCTCTAGTGGTGCCCCAAACATGATTGTTTTTGTTTACTCTGAACATTGTGCTACAGCTTTGCTTGTGTTAACGTCCCTGATTTTTCTTTTGAAGTTTTGTAAAATATTCTGATGGCTGAAGGAGTGAAATTCCATGGTCCCTGGGATACAATGTTACCAGCTTCTATTGTATTGCATGATATACTTAATCTTTCAATACAATAGCATCCCCACTAGACAGTGTGTAACTGTAATTTTTGAAAGCCTGTTTTTCGTGACTTTCATCACTTTCCTTCTAGCTCACCACCCACCAGAGGTATTGAAAAAGAAAGGAAATGGAGGAAGTGGACCAGTTTCGAAATGGCTCTTTGGAGCAACTCCAATCTGCTATGACATCTAATGAGCAGCTCTGTTCACAGGTTGGCAGCAGCAGTTGGATCCACTCTGAAACTCTTCATGGCTATACCAGCAAGCCAGTTCAGTAATGTGGGGATAGCAGCAGCAGTGGCACAAAGTAGTAGGAACAGTCAGGACTCAGCTGAAGGCACTAATCAGCAGGAGGCTTCGGACTAGCATGTACATCAGGAAAAATTCTCAGCTATCCTTTTCTTAAGGAAATAAAGATCAGTGAACACAAAAGACCAAGAAGTGTTTAGCTATGCAATCAAGCCAAGGCCCTCTCCTAGTCCCTTGAGTCCTACTTATACTCCCTCCAAACACCATGTGTCAGAGACACTAAGGTGGCCCCAAATAAAAAAAGAAAAATTAGTTCAAACCCTTGGGTGTCACTTGAACAATGGCTTTCAAATTTTCGTAAAACTTTTGAACTCCTCAGGATATTTTTCCTTCACATCTTTAATGATTAGAATGTGTACAATCTAGCCACAAAACAATACAAAAGTCTGGAGGCAGAAGCAGGTGGATTCCTGTTTTTGTGGCAAGCCTCATCTATAGAAAGATTGAGGAGAGAGAGAAAGAGAGTGAGATATATATATAGAGAGAGAGAGGCGAGAGGAGAGAGGAGAGAGGAGAGGAGAGGAGAGAGAGAGGGAGAGAAGGGGAGAGGGAGAGAGGAAGAGAGGGAGAGAGTGAGAGAGGGAGAGAGGGTGAGAGGGTGAGAGGGTGAGAGGGAGACAGGGAGACAGGGAGAGAGGGAGAGAAGGAGAGAGGAGAGAGAGGAGAGAGAGGAGAAAAGAGAGACAAAACCAGGTTGGCCAGGGTTTACACAGAGAAATCAAGTCATAAAAAAAGAGGGGTGAGGAGGGAGAGAAATTGTGTATCACTGTATCATCTTTCTTTCATAAGTTCTACTTGGCTATCTTCCTGTATTTTCTCAATAGATGCTAATGCTATTTGTATTATATCATTTTCATGATAGTGTTAGCAAATCTCAATGGGCCTTTCTTAGGACTGGGTTGGAAGAGAACAATTTCAATGCCCTTAAGAAGGCAGAGAGAGCCAAAAAATGGCAGCAGCTAACAAGTAATTTTACAAAATATCCCAGCTGGTAAAGTCCTTACAAGGCACAAAACAGTGTGTAATTATTTTCAAAACATTTTATGCTGATTGTATTTCCAATCTCCAGTTTCAAAAAGCAGAAATAAAACATAGCAGTACATCTCTGAAGCAGTGACAAGGGATCTAAGATGCAGGGGGAAAATGAGGGAGTCCATGCTGGTTTCAGCAGAATCCATCCTACAAGTAAAGTTACCCACCAAAAGCTAAGACCATGTTTGATGGTGAGCTTTTCCCATTCTGAGTTTGATATGAGCATAACATTTTAATAATATAACATTTTAATAATATGAGCATCTAAGAAATAGACCCAGATCAAAAACAGTTTTTAACTGGAAACTAAAATTGCAATCAACATGTATGTGATGGTAGCTCTTTATTTTCTAATTTAAGCTGCCAACATTCTGGAATCTGTTTGTTGCTCCTTCACTGCTTCTAACTATACACTAGCATGATGTGGAAGAAGCTTTGTATTGGGAAGACTCGCCTCTTATGCCATCACATTTTCTAATGTCTGATTAAAATAATCAATGACTTAGACCTTATGCTGTCTACAACATTCACAATTCTTCTATGACAATTGTATTTCTGAAAATATGATTACTTTGTGGTGCCTAAACATGGGGCTCAAAGTAGGTAAGCTTTCTCAATCCTTTTTCTAACAAAAAACACATTTCGAGGTAAGGATAGAACTTCTTCAGATTGCTGCAGACTCCTAGATAGAGAATCATCGAGTTAAGACAACAAGAAGTTAAAAACCATGGGGCATTCACACTCCAAGAACAGGGGCTTGTTCCTGGTGGTATTAAATCATATGTTAGAAAGTAGAGGTGCTAAAACTTCAAAGAAGAGTTTGACAGCATTTTATGACTTTGTCAACCCATGGTTCCCAGAGGAAGGAAGCATGTCTTTAGAAAATTGGGAAAAGGTAAGACAAGTGATGAGGAGGTTTTATCAATGTCATGGCCCTAGACATGTCCTGAGTCAAGCATTCTCATTTTGTATACAAATTAGAGACCTCCTTTAAGAAAAACCAGAAGTGGAATTCTTTGCAGAAGAAGCGCCCTCAGAGGATGAGGTAACTCCTCTGAGGACATAAACTAAGTCATATAATACTTCCTCCTCTACCACTAATCTCCTCAAGGCACAACTGGGAGATGATTGGTTAAGTGATGAGGAATAACAAGAACTGGATGAAAGAGCAGAGGAGTATGATCTTGCTAAAGGAAGAGATCCTTTACATGATAAAAATCTTTCTAGGACAGAAATAGACGATATTTTTGCCTCAGCTACTGCCCCTTCTACTTTTAAAACAACATCAGCCAAGCTTGAAAGAAAAATGCCAATGAATAGGGGATTTTTAGGGGCCATAAAAGAAGCAAGACCAAAAGGAGACTTGGACTTTTGATTCCCAGCAACAATTTTTGAAGGAGAGACACCCCAATGGGAACCTCTCCCTTTAAAAACTCTTAAAGAACTACAATGTTCTGTAAAAAGCATTGGGCCGAATGTTTGATACACTCTAGAGATTGTGGAAATGTTGGGTAGCATGTGGATAACTCCTTACAACTGGCATCAGACTAAAGAGTCCACTCTTAGCCCTGCACATTTTATATTGTGGAGGACTGAATATGAGGATAGAGCATGGGAAGTGGTTCAGAATTTAGCCTTCAAGAAGAAGGAGGATATACTTACAATATCAATGCTCTTGGGTAGAAAAGACTATAACGTCTCCCAGAAATAAGTTGGTTTAGAAAGGGAAGAACTAGAAGAAGTTTCCAAGATAGCAGTAGCTGCTTGGAGAAGGCTTTCTCTTGTTGATGGAAAGACAACTCTATTAGCAGGAATCAAACAAAAACAAGATGAGCCATATGAAGACTTTGTTACTAAAATGGAGGAAGAGTTACACAGGATGCTTCCTACCTCTGAGAGCTCTTACACATTACAAAAACAACTTGCATGGGAAAATGCCAATATTCTCTGCCAGGAACTAATTAGACATATCAGAAAAACATTTTATAATGTAAAAAAATACATTAAAGTATCTATACACGATTTAATTATATATAATTAAAGCATGATTATGGTAGTTTGGATGATATAAATGGAGTTTAACATGCTAAAATATTAGCAGCAGGATAGAGAGTGGTGCTAAGTGTGATTTTAAATAAGGGGTGTTGACACAGTAGATTTCAGAGGAAAGGAATATTCATATGAGGTTAGAAAATTTCTTTTGGAATTTTGGTGAGGAATAGGGCTTTCTTGTGTGTGTAAGAGTTTTCGGGAGGATAATTTAAAGAGATGTATATTAATAATATTAATTATGCAAGACAAAAGAGACCTAGATTAGACTTTGTTCAGCGGTTCTCTCTGATGGGGAATATTTTCAAGAAGTAAAGGGTAAAAGGAAAAGCCCAAAATGTAGGGGTTCAAATACAGTGTTCACAACAGGGTATCAGGAAGTAGAATGGAGTTAAATCATGTATCCGAAGATACAAAATGGAAGGAACAGAGAAATCACCAGGGGGAAATATCCTGACCAGCTAAGGATTCTCTTTGTAGATTTTCAGTTGAGAAAGGTATGGTTTATATTATGTAGGCCTTTTAATGCTGCAGTTATTTTTTTTTCATTTGGACAAAAGAAGATATGATTCTGATTCAAATGGCCAAGAGATGGACGGGGATGGCTGCTGTCAGTTGCCAACATGACTACATATGTTGGGAACTAAAATCCATAAATGGGAGAAAAATCAGAGATCCAGATCATGGGCTAGAAAACAGAGGGTTTTGGTCCAAATCATGCCGTGGTATTACAGTAACTTTTGATAGAGATCTTGAGAATACTGGCTCTGAAAACCTTTGTGTTTATGCATGATAGTATACAACTTTAATCCCGAGAGAGAGGCAAGGTAATTTCTGAGTTCAAGGGCAACCAAGAACAAAGAAAGAAAAGAATAGTGTTCTTTATTTGGTAAAGGTAAAGAAAAGATTAATTCCAAGCAAGATGGTGCACAAATCAAGTCTGTGAGTCAAGCAGATCTCTGGCTTCAAGGTTAGTCTACAGATCATGTTCCATGAGAGCAATACTTAGGCAGTGAGAAAACCATTGAGACTAGGTTGCTGGGATAAATGCCACTGAACTAGGGGCCATGGTCCAGCACCAGCAACTGATAGAACTTGGAAGTTTTTGGCATGTTGCTATGGTTTAAGAATCCAAAATAGTAGAGATTACTTGGATAGCTGAATCAAGTTAACTTGAGCTAAGAAATTGCCAGTGACTTAGAAAATGTCATCGTTGAGGTATAATATATTGGAAGTATTTTATGAGAGCACCAAGAAGCTGTGTTCCAGAGATAGCCCTCCTGCAGGAAGCCAGATAATTTGTAAGAATCTTCCAGGTGGTACTGAAGGACTGAAGGGATCAGAAGAGCAGTTGAGGCCTGGTCCTGTGAGTGGCTAGGTAAGGCCATTAGGGAAATTGCTGCTTCAGTGTCTGTTGAAGTCAAAGGACTGAAAGGGGTTATACAATTAAGTTGAGGAATGATACCATGAAGACTGCCTAGGAGAGGCTCATGGTGAAAGTGCTGCCTGGTGTTAGCAGAAGAACTGGGTGTATTTGAGAGTCCAGTAAAATGGGATGACCACAAGGAAGAGCAGCAACCGTAGAGTTCTATTTGCAGGAGCTTATGGTCACACAGAAACTAGATCTGTAAGGTGAAACCCAACCCAAGCTCTTTATGTAAGAGCCCAGATGATCCTCAGTGAGCCCTGAGGGATGCCTGTTGTGGAAAACAGCTATCAGGGATTGGAACCAGCACAAGACAAAGGTGAAAGTTTCTT
>NW_021605137.1:0-8819 GCF_004785775.1 Grammomys surdaster | reverse complement strand
TTTGTAAAATACTCAGACTTCCTTGTATTTCTATTTCTCTGAGAGTACATGATATAATTACTTCAAAAGCAGTAAACATTTATAGTATATAATATATACATTTGATATCTATATGCAGTAATGTAACTTTATAAAATATGGCTTGATATCAAATAGGATCTCAGTGAAACATTATACATTGTCAAATTATGATGATAAGAAACATGCTTTCAAATTTTACAATGCACAGCTTGTTGAAATATGGACACTTGCTTATTCGTGTGTGAGGCTGCATCTCACTTGTCTGGATTACAACAAATCTATTTGACAATCTCAGGCCTTAGTAGAATGTTACATCCTTTCTAGAACAAACTGGCAGAATATAAAATGCAGAATTAATGGATGAACTAAATGTCAGAGTTTTTTCTTAAACACAATAGAACTGCAGCATAAGGGCATACATTCAGCTTCCCATATGACACAGAAAATCAAATGCTTTAGGACGTTTTTTTATGAGAATATATTCAAAACTATAAAATAGAAAAAACAGTATTAGAGAGCATTAGAATATTTATTATTTTATAAAAGTTGACATAATCAACACATATAATAACAATTTCATAAATTACATAAGGTCTTTCATTACAGATTCATTAGATATGTACGTCTGAACAAATGGCAATGCCTTCCAGTGAAGCAGAATCATTTTCTTTGATCAAATTTTGTTTTCAAATTGAAGGAGAATTATACTAATTCTTCATGACTATTTAATAATTATTCCTCATAATATTATCAACTTAAAATTTCAATCTAATTTTAACCTTATTTAATTTTCTTCAGAATTTGACCACTTATGTATCAGAATTGTAGCTTGCATAAAAGTATGATCTAAAATTTTTCCTTTGTTCATGAAAACTGTGATACATTGGTTTTACACTGTCTCTATTACAAATGAGCCTCAAAAATGTAAACCTGGGGCATGAAAAAATGACTAAGAGGTAAAATTACTTACTGCTTTTTTATAGAAACCTAATTTAATTCTTTCTAAACCTATTGCAGCCTACTACTATGTGTGACTCTAGTCATCAGGGTATGGTGCTGCACTCAGGGTTTTAGGGGCATAAAGGATCATTCAGTGTACATAAAAACATTCAGGTGAACACTTACATACTTAAAGAAAATTATATTGTAATGAAAAATAGAAACATTGCCACAACCCTTCAGTTATGTAATGCATAATTTGGCTGAAGAAGAATAACATAGGTTCTATCAAGCCTTCTTCCTTCTAAAGAAACAAACACAAAAAATTAGGAAGAATATTAATGTATGTTTGAAAATTGATGGTTTATACATAGCACCAAGGAGATGTCCTGTAGAAAATTCTCACTAATGTCTTTCATATGGTGAAATGAGAAGGTAAAGACCGCAGGACTTACACTGTTACTAAAGATTGAAATCAAAAAGAAAGGAAAATACCCATCTCTATACTGAGAATTTACTACAGGGGCTGTATCTCTCATGAGACAAACACATTTCAGGTGTAAACACTTCAATGATTACTGTGTGACATAAAATGTCAAAAAGAGTTGTCAGAATACTGAAATCTGCCTCAGCTCATAATCACATCATTGACAAAAGAAAGACAATTTCCTTCCATCATCTGAGCCTCTAGAGAGCTGATACATTTAATATTAGGATTCAAAACATTGGGTCCCTTATAATTTTACTCTCCTACAAATTCTACTCTTTCACACATTGCTTAGTGACACAAATTTGAACATATTTCTATATCCAAATTCACAAGCTTGTGTCTGGAAATCTGACCACCCATGAAATCCAATTGATGTGACACTAGAGACCTTACTACCACACTAATATAAAAGGACAGAACTTTACCAAATGTAGAAAATACTCATCAATATATTCTTGAGAATCATCTTTATTAGATGTTTTGGGAGACCACCAGGTCTCTAGTCCATGGGAATTTTATTTCTTCACAGTATAAAATCCAGTAGGAATATGAAGATGTTATATACTTGAAAAAATTAAAACATTTAATTTTCATTATCACAGAGAAAAATGAAGATCATAGAAAAGAATCCCTTAGATCACATTACACATATAGATAATTAAGCTTTTTAACAGATTGAATAAAAAAGGGATTTTTAAGAAATGTGGACATGACACTGACCTGGGGAGTGTATATCAGAGGAGCACTCATTCTTTTTGTTCTTCTTCTCCTAGGTGCTGAGTGAGGAACAAAGATTAGAATTCCTAAAATTTCACATCAAGGATTGAACAATTCAAAGATGAAATAAATATGACTCTATTACACACAATGCTAACCCACATTAAAAAACATTATTAAAAGCAAAATGATACCAGGTGTCTTGACACCATTTCTACAGATGTGACAGCATGTGATGATTTGTGTTCTGATATGAATATAATTTGAGGACTATTTCTAACCTCAGAAATTACCAGGCACAAACATAGAACACATGTATACCTGCTGTAGAACACTAATATTCAGGATAATTACTGAAAACTTATCTTCCTGGGACTAGAGTCAAAACCAAATAGCTAGTGGGCGCTAAGACTGATTTCTAGAATTGAATGGAGTTTCATTAGCAATCACACTAGAATACAATATCTGAACTTTTGATGTAATTCGAGTTTGTTCTATACAGAAGGTAAAGTATATGTCTTTTCCATTAGTGTCCTGTTCCCTTGGAATACAAACATTCCATCTGATAAATATGTTGTAGTTCCACTTTAAAGTAAGAATTACTGGCATGGGTCTCCTGGCATAAAAACCCATACAGACACATGCATACATATACATACATGTTTTTAAACATAAATAAAAATGTAGAAACTCGCTGGGCAGTGGTGGCGCATGCCTTTAATCTCAGCACGTGGGAGGCAGAATCAGGCGGATTTCTGAGTTCGAGGCCAGCCTGGTCTACAGAGTGAGTTCCAGGACAGCCAGGACTACACAGAGAAACCCTGTCTCGAAAAACCAAAACAAACAAACAAACAAACAAACAAAAAACAAACAAACAAAAAAGTAGAAATTCATTCTGAATGTTGAGATATTATTACTATGAAAAGTGCTCATGACCATGGTATCAGCAATTGTACAGTAATTTTTTATATACTACATTCATCTTACATTTCTCTCATGTCAAATATTTCTCTTGGTATCTAACAGGTATATGAATAGTTTCTTTCTATGACCCTCCCTCAGAAGTTCAGATTGACACTTGGAAATAGCAGATGGATGAACTGCTGTGGAAAATCATATGAAATAAATGAGAATTGATGAGGAAAATGATAATTTCCTAGAAACAAATCAACAAGTAAGCTATCACTATCATAACACTAGACTAGACAATAAGGAAATGCTGATGCCAAGGCACTCAGTGTTTTTTCAAACACTGTAGAGGACCAAAGAAATGCACCACTAAATTCTCAAATGTACAAAGAAAAAACAAACAGTCAATATGCACCAGCGTACTTTGAAAGAAGTTTCTCTCCAATGGATGGAGAAGGTGAACTCAAGTTGATTAGACACAAACCAAAAAAGACAGGGCTCAAAATATGAACAGTGAGAGAAGGCTCAAAACCAAGTCAATATACTTATAAAATGCCTGGGACAAAATATCACAGAAGATCACTAGAAAGCCTCTGTAAATTGTGAGAACAGAAGGAACATCCCTTAGTCTAATGAAGATAATAGCCAAGATCTTAAACCTATCATTACAAAAATTACAGACAGCTGTCATCACTCATTTACTTTTAAAAGAGAGACAAGGATGTGTCAAGCATTCAAACTAACTTATCACAGTGCAGGAGCACTTACATAGAGCATGTAAGACACAGAATGTTTTCAATCTGTCAAATAAGGTAAGGCAAGAATTCTAAAATTACAAGAAACATAATTCTTCAATTCAAGAAATACAAATATCCCAAGAAAAACTCCAATATGATAATACACTTGATAAGCTATTTTAAAAATACAAGAAAATATCACTTGGTTTTACACATTCCTAAAGAATACTCTGAGAAATCAAAACACTGCTCAGTGTATAAAAAGGTCTTGGATATGCTGGTGTACCATACAAACTGATAAACAGGCTCTGTAGAATGCTAGGTATATGAGGGGCTCTCCCTAGATCCTGACCCCTTGTGCTGAAATACCAACCTGTCTGACAATGTATGTTCACCAGTTTACCCATGGATTAACATGCTCCTTCCATGAATTTACCATGAATACTACAGAACCTACTTGAAAACTTGGAACTAACATTTTCTCAAATATACAACTATTTCTGAATAGACATTACTCTGCACTTTCGAGCCTTCCAGTTATTACTAACACATATTACATCAAATCTTTTTACCCTAGTCAAAGTTTAAATAGCTACATGTAGTGTTCAGACACTGGGACTCTTTTTTCTTTTTCTTTTTTTGATTTTTTTCGAGACAGGGTTTCTCTGTGTAGCCCTGGCTGTATACCAGGCTAGCCTTGAACTCTCAAACTCAGAAATCCTGCCTCTGCCTCCCAAGTTCTGGGATTAAAGGCGTGCACCACCACTGCCCGGCTACGGGGGATGGGTGGGGGGCTCTTGATTATTAAAAGGACATAGAATTCAAATCAGGCATTTCCTAGGAATGTCTGTCAGAAATTGGCTTCCCCAATTCTCAGATGTACATAGCTCTTCTCACATCTAAGTGCTATAACAGTCTGCAAGTTTATATCATTATTCTTGTCCTATCCAACACCACCAAAAGAGGAGCCATTATAATACCGTACAGTAGTAATAAATACTTACCTATAGAATAAAATCAGGTGGACATGGAATATTTTCAAGCCCTGAAATAATACAAATGCAAATTCTAGTGTTACTTTCAATAAAAGTGGCTACTAGTATTCACAGTGTTTAAGGTATATTTGAATGTAGCAAATCATTAAGCCATGTATTTAAGTCAAGAACAAACTTGATAATAGACAGATGAAAATATGCACAAAAGAATCACATATAAATCTTCCATGAGGACACAGGTAATATGACAGCTCTTTTGAGGAATAAGTGAATGCAAGAGTACTCATGTACAACACACGGAAGCTCTATCCCACACAAGGAATGGAGAACTATGGGAACCGTAATATAGTACCCACAATGCCAGCAAAATCTTCTAGATTAAATATCCTAACAAATAAAATCTCAGAATCACCATTATTTTGTCCAGCAATCTTCCAAAAACTTCACTGTAAAATTCCTAGTACAAGTCAGATTAGGTGAAACAGATATTCACATAATGTAGAGTATTATTTGTGAATCTTGTTTTCACATCAGGAAGAAATGTGCAGATCTAAACTAACAGCATAACAAGACAAAGATTCATATTCTTCACCACTGTACTTAATATATTTCTAACCTACCTACAGGGGATGGAGCGAGGATAACTGGCTAGGAGCACTGTGTCTTCATCCAGGTGACTGGAGTTCCGTAACAACACACAAAAGCAGCTCTCATGGCAGAGTATTGTATTCTTTCCTCTGGGTCTGCAGACCCTGCACATGTGTGATTCACCAACATACACACACACTAAACACTCACAGTCAAGAGACAACAAGAAAAAAAAAACACAAAGAAAACAGATACAAGAGTCCTGGAAAACATTTAACATTTTCTTTCTTTCTTTTTTTTTTTATTAGATATTTTCTTTATCTACATTACAAATGTTACCTTTTTTCCCAGTTTCTGCTCTGGAAACCCCTATCCCATCCCCCCTCTCCCTTGTACTGTGAAGGTGCTCTCTCACCGACCCATGCACTCCTGCCTTCCCATCCTGGCATTCCCATACAGTGGGCAACCAAGCCTTCTCAGGACCAAGAGCCTCTCCTCCAATCCATGCCTGACAAGGCCATCCTCTGCTACATATAAGGCTGGAGCTATGTGTACCTTTTGGTTGGTGGTTTATTCCTAGGGGTTCTGGTTGGTTGATATTGTTGTTCTTCCTATGGGGTTGAGAACTCCTTCAATTCCTTCTGTCTTTTCTCTAACTCCTCCACTGGGGATGCTATGCACATGGCAGCAAGAATCTGCCTCTGTATTTTCAGACTCTGGCAGAGCCTATCAGGACACAGCTATATCAGGCGCCTGTCAGCAGGCACTTCTTGGCATCCACAATAGTGTCTGAATTGATGACTATATATAGGATGGATCCCCTGGTAGGACAGTCTCTGGATGGGATTCACTCTCTGCTCCACACTTTGTAGGATTGGAAACTATCTTTTCCCAATCTGTTGGTGGCTATTTTGTCTTATTGACAATGCCCTTTGCCTTATAGAATCTTTGCAATTTTATGAGTTCCCATTTGTCAATTCTTGATCTTAGAATATAAACCATTGGTATTCTGTTCAGGAACTTCCCCCCTGTGCCCATGTGTCCAAGGCACTTCCCCACTTTCTTCTCTATCAGTATCAGTGTATCTGATTTTATGGCAAGGTTCTTGATCATCTTGGACTTGAGGTTTCTACAAGGAGATAAGAATGGGTTGATTGGCATTCTTCTACATGCTGACCGCCAGTTGAACCAGCACCATTTGTTGAAAATGTTCTTTTCCACTTGATACTTTTAGTTCCTTTGTCAAAGATCAAGTGACCATAGGTGTGTGGATTTTTTTCTTGGTCTTCAATTCTATTCCATTGATCTACATTCCTGTCTTTGTACCAAAACCATACAATTGCTATCACTATTTCTCTGTAATACAGCTTGAGGCCATGGATGGTGATTCCCTTTTCTTTTGTTGTTGAGAATAGTTGTAGCTATTCTGGGTTTTTTGTTATTCTAAATGAATTTGCAAGCTGCTCTTTATCTCTATGAAGAATTGAGTTGGATTTTTTTGATAGGGATTACATTGAATCTGGAGATTGCTTTCAGCAAGATGGCCATGTTTACTATATTAATTCTGCCAATCCATGAGCATGAGAGATCATTCCCTATTCTGAGACTGCGATTTCTTTCAGCAGAGACTTGAAGTTCTTGTCACACAGATCTTTCACTTGATTGGTTAGAGTCACATGAAGGTTATTTGTCACAGTGATGGGTGTCATTTCATGAATTATTTTCTTAGCCTTTGACCTGAGGAGTGATACTGATTTTATTGAGTTAATTTTATATCCATCCATTTTGCTCAAGTTGTTTATCAGGTTTAGGAATTATCTGGTAGAGTTTCTGGAGTCACTTAAGTATACTATCATGTCAGCTGAAAATAGTGATATTTTTACTTCATCCTTTCCAATTTGTATCCCATTGACCTTCTTTTATTGTCTAATTGTTCTGGCTAGAAATTCAAGTACTATTTTAAATAGGTAGGAAGAGAGTGGTCAGCCTTGTCTAGTCCCTGATTTTAGTGGGATTGCATCAAGTTTCCCTTAATTTAGTTTGATGTTGGCTATTAGTTTCACATATATTGCTTTTACTATGTATAGTTATGGGCCTTGAATTCTTGATTTTTCCCAAGACTTTTACCATGAAAAAGTGTTGAAATTTGTCAAATGCTTTCTCAGCATCTAATGAGATGATCATTTTTTTCCTCTTTTTCCCTCTGACTTTGTTTATATAGGGGATTACATTGATGGAGTTTGGTAAACTGAACCATCCCTGCATCCCTGGGATAAAGTCTGCTTGATCATGATGGATGATCATTTTGATGTTTTCTTGGATTCAGATTGTGAGAATTTTATTGAATTTTTTGTATCAATATTCATAAGGCAAACTGGTCTGAAGTTCTCTTTGTTGGGTCTTTCTGTTATTTAGGTATAAGCATAATTGTGGATTCATAGAATGAATTGAATATTTTTCCTTCTATTTCTATGTTGTGGAATAGTTGGAAGACTATTGGTATTCGATTTTCATTGAAGGTCTGATTGAATTCTGCACTAAACCCATCTGATCCTGGGCATTTATTTATTTGTTTATTTGTTTGTTTGTTTATTTTTGGGTTGGGAAACTTTTAATGACTGCTTCTATTTCTTTAGTGGTTGTGGGACTGTTTAGACTCTTTATCTGATCTTGATTTAACTTTGGTACCTGGTATATGTCTAGAAAATTGTCCGTTTCATTCAGATTTTTCAGTTTTGTTGAGTATAAGCTTTTGTAGTAGGATCTTATGATACTTTGAATTTCCTTGGTTTCTGTTGTTATGTCTCCTTTTTCATTTCTGATTTTGTTAATTTGAATACTGTCTCAATAACAGACAGTATTTGAATACAGACTATCCCTCTGGTTAATCTGGCTAAGGGTTTATCTATTTTGATTTTCTTAAAGAACGAGCTCCTGCTTTCGTAGATTATATGTATAGCTCTTTTTCTACCTGGTTGATTTCAGGCCTCACTTTGATTATTTCCTGCCATCTACTCGTCTTAGGGGTATATGCTTCTTTTTGTTCTAGAGCTTTCAGGTGTGATGTCAAACTGCTACTGTATGCTCTCTGCAGTTTCTTTTGGAGACACTCAGAGCTATGAGTTTTCCTCTTAGCACTGCATTCACTGTGTCCCATAAGTTTCGGCATGTTGTTCCATTGGTATGCATGTTTAATGTAAACTTTGTAGAGTTTACATTAAACTCTACAAAAAGGCTATAATTTCTTTATTTCTTCCTTGATCAAGTTAACAATGCTCGTTGAATAGAGCATTATTCAGTTACCATGTGTATCTGGGGTTTCTGTTCTTTTTGTTGTTATTGAAGAACAGCCTTAGCCATGGTGATCTGGTAGGAAACACAGGATTATTTCAATCTTCTTGTATCTGTTGAGGCCTATTTTGT
>NW_021605136.1:275435-277152 GCF_004785775.1 Grammomys surdaster | reverse complement strand
TGAAGACCCAGAAATGAACCCACACTCCTATGGTCACTTGATCTTTGACAAAGGAGCTAAAACTGTCCAGTGGAAAAAGGACAGCATTTTCAACAAATGGTGCTGGTTCAACTGGAGGACAACATGTAGAAGAATGAAAATTGATCCATTCTTATCCCCTTGTACAAAGCTCAAGTCTAAGTGGATAAAGGACCTCCACATAAAACCAGATACACTGAAACTAATAGAAGAGAAGGTGGGGACGAGCCAAATCCTTGGGCACAGGGGAAAAGTTCCTGAACAGAACTCCAATGGCATATGCTCTAAGATCAAGAATTGACAAATGGGACTTCATAAAATTGCAAAGTTTCTGTAAGGCAAAGGACACTGTCAATAGGACAAAATGACAACCAACAAATTGGGAAAAGATCTTTACCAAGCCTTCATCTGATTGAGGGCTAATATCCAATATATACAAAGAACTCAAGAAATTAGACTCCAGACAACCAAATTACCCTGTTAAAAAATGGGGTATAGAGCTTAACAAAGAATTTTCAATGGAAGAAACTCGAATGGCTGAGAAGCACCTAAAGAAATGTTCAGCATCCTTAGTCGTCAGGGAAATGCAAATCAAAACAACCCTGAGATTCCATCTCACATCAGTCAGAATGGCTAAGATTAAAAACTCAGGTGATAGTAGATGCTGGCAAGGGTGTGGAGAAAGAGGAACACTCCTCCATTGTTGGTGGGACTTCAAGATGGTGCAACCACTTTGGAAATCAGTCTGGCGGTTCCTCAGAAAATTGGACATAGCATTATCTGAGGATCCAGCTATACCACTCCTAGGCATATACCCAGAAGATTCTCGAACCTATAACAAGGACATATGCTCAACTATGTTCATAGCAGCCTTGTTTATAATAGCCAGGAGCTGGAAAGAACCCAGATGTCCTTCAACTGAGGAATGGATTCAAAAAATGTGATATATTTACACAATGGAGTATTACTCAGCTATTAAAAACAATGAATTCGAGAGGTTCCTAGGTAAATGGATGGAACTAGAAATTATCATCCTGAGTGAGGTAAGCCAATCACAAAAGAACACACATGGTATTCACTCACTGATTATTGGATATTAGCCCAGAACCTTGAAATGCCCAAGATGCAACTCACAGGCCACATGAAGCCCATAAAGAAGGAAGACTAAGTGGGGGTGATTCGGTCCTTCTTAGAAGGAGCAACAAAATACTCAAGGGAACAAATATGGAGACAAAGTGAGGGACAGAAACTGAAGGAGTGGCCGTCTCAAGACCACTCCACCTGAGTATCTATCCCATGTGCAATCACCAAAGGTAGATGCTGATGTGGAAGTCAGGAAGCGCATGCTGATAAGAGCCTGATATGGATATCTCCTCAGAGGTCTTCAAGAGTCTGACATATTCAGAGGCAGATGCTCACAACTAGTCATTGAACTGATAATGGGGTTCTCAATAGAGGAGTTAGAGTGAAGACTGAAGGAGAGCTGAAAGGATTTGTGCCACCATGAGGAGAGCAACATTATCAACCAACCAGAGCTCCCAGGGTCTAAACCACCAGCCTGGGAGCACTTAGGGAGGGATCCAGCTCTTCAGTTGAATATGTAAGAGTGGAGGGCCCTGCTGGGCATAGATGGAAGAAGAGAACCTTGACCACATGAAGGCTGGATGCCCCAGGGGGTGGGAATTTTGAGGGTGGGGAG
>NW_021605136.1:241130-275335 GCF_004785775.1 Grammomys surdaster | reverse complement strand
ATCCACAGAGAAGAAGGAGGAGGGGTGAGGGGATTGGGGGTTCCTGGGTGGGTAGGGGATGGGGTAAGGGGACAACATAGGAAATGTAAATAAAACATCCAATAAAAAAAAGAAATAATAAAAAAAAAAGAAAAAAATATAAAAGTATTTGAGAGTAAAGGTTTATTTATCGCACCAGAGAAGGTGCAGAAAGGCAACATAGGAGCATTCTTGGGAACTAATATACATCCTCAGTTTGTATCCCCACAGAAAATTACCATTCGTAGGGACCACCTTAAAACATTAAATGACTTTCAAAAACTTTTGGGAGATATTAATTGGATACGTCCCTATCTCAAAATTCCTTCAGCTGAATTAAAACCTTTATTTGCTATATTAGAAGGAGACAGTCATATCTCCTAACCTAGAAAGCTAACCTCTGCTGCCATAGTAGCTCTGCAGAAAGTAGAAGAAGCCATACAACAAGCTCAATTAGTGAGGGTTCAGCCTAATGAACCTATTTTCTTATATGTTTTTGACACGGTCACATTGCCTACAGCAGTGTTGTGGCAGCAGGGACCATTGCTATGGATTCATCCTCATGCATCACCAAATAAAACCTTAGATCATTATCCTACAGCTGTAGCAGAATTGGCATTATAAGGGTTGCAGGCTTCTTTGACACACTTTGGGCAATACCCTGATACGCTTGTAGTTCCATATACAGCCCAACAAGTTCAAGTGCTTTGTACAGTGATAGATATGTGGGCTATACTGAAATGTGTTTTTCCAGGTCATATCGATAATCACTACCCACACCATCCGCTATTACAATTCGTGTCAAAACATCCTATAATTTTTCCTAAAGTAACTGCCAATGCCCCCATTCTAAAGGCTATAGACATCTATACAGATGGATCAAAGTCAGGCATTGGATGTTATGTGGCTGATTTTGCTAGCCCAGTAAAGTTTAAATTTGCTTCAGACACTCCACAATTGGTAGAGTGTCAAGTGGTTTTAGAAGTCTTCAAGGCTTTCCCTGGTCCTATAAATATCATTTCTGATTCCCACTACGTGGTGATTGCAATTTGTATTCTAGAGGTCACAGGCACAATAAAATCAACCAGTCCTGTGGCCTCCATTTTGAAACAAATACAACAGTGTATTTTATCTAGGAACTCAAAATTTTTTATTCAACATATTAGAGCCCATACCTTACTACCAGGTCCCATGGTGCTAGGTAATGCTTTAGCTGATGTGGCTACTCGCCAAGTGTTCCCTGTTTTGCAAAAGAATCTTACAGCTGCTCAGGAATTTCATAAACTGTTTCATGTTCCAGCCTCCACTCTCAGACTTAAATTTGGTATCCCAAGAGCTGAGGCTCGAGATATTACATTAAACTGCCAGAAATGTGTGTAATTTCACCACCCTCCATGCATTGGAATAAACCCAAGAGGACTTAGACCTTTAGATATCTGGCAGATGGATGTGACACATATTAAACATTTTGGGAAATTACAATATATTCATGTATCTATAGATACTTGCTCTGGTATTATCCATGCTACGCCTATGGCTGGAGAAAAGGTTTCTCATGTTATTGCCCACTGTTTAGAAGCTTGGGCAGTGTGGGGTAAACCACGCCTGCTAAAGACAGATAATGGGCCTTCATATACAGCTAAAACTTTTGTACAATTTTGTGTGCGCATGCAAGTGCAGCATCGTACTGGATTACCATACAATCCTCAAGGTCAAGGCATCATTGAAAGAGCCAATCTAACTTTGAAAATGTATCTGCAAAAACAAAAAGGGGGAATTATGGAATCATCACTGGCTCCTAAAGCAGCCCTGTCTCTAACTCTATTTACACTTAATTTTTTAAAACTGGATGAGAAGGGGCTGACTGCTGCTGACTGACATAGTAATCCTGTGGAAGAGACACTGGAAACGGTGAAATGGAAAGATGTATTGACAAACTCATGGAGAGGCCCGGATCCAGTGCTTACCAGATCCAGGGGAGCTGTTTGTGTTTTCCCATGGAAGAAAGAAAATCCTGTCTGGGTGCCAGCAAGATTAACCAGAGTTGTTGCGGAGCCAAGGACATTTTCTAAGAAGAATGAAGAAGCTGTGGTGGACACTTTTAGTCATGATGACTTACGAAGAAGTGCTAAGTATTCAGTTATGGGCAATAGTTAGATCTTGGCCCGTACCTATGCCCGTTCATGCCAATTCTACTGTGTTGCCATTGTTTACTTCTACTCAGTGTTTTATGGAAGTCCCATGTGCTATGCCTATGGGACAAGAGCCTGTTTTATACAATGCCATTGCATTTCCATTGAATTTTACTCTCTGCTTTACTACTAAAGCTAAAGCTCATACTCCGTGTATCGTGCTCAGGAACACCACATTAACAAACTGGGTGGATCCTGTCTCATTTAGCAAGGTTGGTACCAGAGTCTTGGTTGAGGCACTAAAGTAAGTGTCAGCTGGTAAGATGGAAAGTTCAGGAAATATTTCTAATAATGACAAAGCCTTATTAAATATAACTACCATGTTGCTTCGGAGTAATGTTACCACACCTTGGACATCACAATGGCCCACCAATAATGCTATATACAAGAGAGTTTTACCTTGGTGTCCCCCTGATCTATCTTTTCCTCCAGTTTTTATGCCATGTCAATCTAAAGAATCTCCTGACATGGAGATTGCTTCAGGATTTGCCCTTTCACCTCCTATAAAATGGGCTGCTATCAACAAGACTGGTATTCGAACAGGAAAGCGAAATATATGGCCCTTTTATCAATGGATACTAACAAATATAGCTGGAGCCAGTACTAGCCTTTCTGCATTTGTCTCTATGCAAGGTCTATATCATGTGATACAAAATGTCTCAGCCACCCGTTCTAATAAGAGCTATCCTTACTTGGATAGGATTAAGGTAAATGGAAAGCTGGTGAGTTTATCTGCCCCAGCTGCCCCCATATGTGTTTCACCTCCATTTTTCTTTATATTGGATGAGTTTGAAAATAATACAAGTTTTCTGAACTGTAGTGCAAGTAATACTACCTGCTACTTAGCTGAATGCTGGAATGGTTCTTTATCTTTGGCCTTAATAGTACATATACCTACTTTTGTGCCAATTCCTGTGGAAGCAAATCCAGAAGATTTTCCTATAGCCTCTTTATTTAGACAAAAAAGAGATTTTGGTATTACAGCTGCAATTGTGACTGCTATAGCAGTGTCAGCAGCGGCTGCTGTGACTGCAGGCATAGCAATGGCCAATCAAGTAAACGCAGCTCAAACTATTGATGCTTTAGTAGAAAGAGCTGCAGATGCTTTGGTTACACAGCATCAAATGAATGCTCATCTCACTTCTGGTATTCTTCTGGTTAATCAGAGAGTGGACCTTCTTCAAAGCAAATTGGAGGAGATTGTAGATATTGTACAGCTAAGTTGTGTTAGTCATACTAAACATATGTGCATCACCCCATTAAGGTATGATAATTCTACTTTTAAAGATGGTAACCTGTTGTCTAATTTTTTAAAAGGCAATTGGTCTCAGCAAGCGGAGCGGTTGCAGAATCGTCTGTTGATGGAGATTACAGTACTGAATGGAACCCGCATCAATCCTATCACTATGGGAGATTTCACTTCTTTGCTAACTTCTGCATTTTCCTACTTTAAGGAATGGATAGGGGTAGTTCTCTTTGGGGCTGCAGTTTGTTGCGGACTGGTATTGTGTCTATGGTTGCTTTGCAGACTTAAATTTCGTCAACGAAGAGACAAAGTACTAATTACTCAAGCATTGCTAGCCCTCGAACAAGGTGCATCTCCCCAAGTGTGGTTAGCGGCTCTTCATAAAGAGCTGTGATTCTCCTCTCAAGGACAGCTGCCATTGATCCCAATGATGGGAGTAGGTTGACGCCATAAGCCAGGCACACATCATCTAGGAATAAGGCGGTGAGTCACCCAATGACGGGAGTATCGAGTGGCCACGACCTAGGTGCACATTCTCTTACACAGAGAATGCCAGGCGTGGGTGCAACCCTCGTAGCCTAAGACAGGGAACTCACCCCTTCTTATGAGAGTTTTGTCCTGTTGATGCTGGCTATGGGGGCACATCAACTAGCCTAAGATAGGGACAATGGTCAGTGTGAGCTCAGCTGTCATTGGTCCCAATGACAGGAATAGGTTGATGCCACACCACTAGTTGTGAGTCTACCCCATGACAGGCATTACAAGTGGCCATAACCTGGGTGCACATTCTGGCCAGCAAGAATGCCAGGTATGGGTGCAACCCTCATTGCCTAAAACAGGGAACTCACCATTCATTGGTGCTGGCTGTGGAGGCACATCAACTAGCCTAAGACAGGGACATTGGCCAGTGCCTGCTCTTCAAAAGTAAAATAGGGGGAGATATAAGGAGCCGCCATTAGAAGATGGCGCTTGGCACCGATGTTTGAGGTGGAAAACAACTGCATTCAGGGTCGTAAACACCTGCTGTGAGCCTGCATATCTTTCAGATGCAGCTCCTCACCCACCCGAGCAGTATATAAATGAAGTTCTGCAAGAAGCACCAATTAGACATTTATACACAATCATGATAACTATTTAAGCAGCACCCATTTCAGGCTTGGGGTCTTTCGCTTTGCAATCAATGTTGTGTTCCCCAATAAAGTGCGTGAGGAAGGATCCTGTTGTTGCGTCATCCTTGCTGGCGAGGTGGGCATTTCAATAGTGAAAACTATTCTCAATAATAGAAGAACTTCTGAGGGAAATCACCATTCCTGTCCTCAAGCTGTATTACAAAGCAATAGTGCTAAAAACTGCATGGTATTGGTACAGAGACAGGCTGACAGATCAATGGAATATAATTGAAGACACAGAAATGAACCCACACATCTATGGTCACTTGAACTTTGACAAAGGAACTAAAACCACCCAGTGGAAAAAAGACAGCATTTTCAACAAATGGTGCTGGTTCAACTAGATGTCAACATGTAGAAGAATTCACATTGATCCATTTTTATCTCCTCTTACAAACCTCAAGTCCAGGTGGATCAAGGTTCTCCACTTAAAACCAGATATATTGAAACTAGTAGAAATGAAATTGTGGAAGAACCTCAAACATATGGGCACAGGTGAAAATTTCCCGAATAGAACACCAACAGCTTATGCTGTAAGAACAAGAATCAACAAATGGGACCTCATAAATTTGCAAAGCTTCTGTAAGGCAAAAGACACTGTCAATAGTATAAAATGTCAACCAACAGACTGGGAAAAGGTTTTTACCAAACCTATATCTGATAGAGGGCTAATATCCAATATATAGGAAGAACTCAAGAAATTACTCAATAGAATCAAATATCCCTATTAAAAATGTAGTACAGAGTTAAACAAAAAAATTTGAACTGAGGAATATTTAATGGCTGAAAAGCACCTAAAGAAATGTTCAATACCCTTAGTCATCGGGGAAATGCAAATCAAACAACCCTGAGATTCCACCTCACACCTGTTAGAATGGCTAAGATCAAAAACTTAGGTGATAACAGATGCTAGTGAGGATATGAAGAAAAAGTAATACTCCCTCATTGTTGGTGCAGTTACAAGCTGATACAGCCCCTCTGGAATGCAGTCTGTTGTTTTGTCAGAAAATTGAACATAATATTACTTGAGAACCCAACTATAAAATTCCTGAGCATATAACCAAAAGATGCTCCAACATATAACAAGGACACAGGATTCACTATTTTCATAGCTTCTATTTTTATAAAAGCCAGAAGCTCAAAAAGACCCTGTTTTCCTTCAACAGAGGAATAAATATAGAAAATATGGTACATTTATACAATGGTGTACTACTCAGTTATTAAAATCAATGAGTTCATGAAATTAACAGACAAATGGATGGAACTTGAAAATATGCTGAGTGAGGTAACCGAGTCACAAAAGAATCCACATAGTATGCACTCACTGATCAGTCTTTAATTCCTTTTATAAACTCTGCCTTAAACCAAGTTTTCATTGAGTAAACAGTTGTTCCATTTCCTTGAGTATATTGTCTTTTTGTTTGTTTCTTTGTTTCTTTGTTTCAGTAGCATTTAAATCCAGCCTCAGTCTCTGGTAGTCTCTAATAGAATACAAATGGTTATTTTGATCTTTTTGCACCTGACTTGTTTTCTGTCATGTGGTCAGTTTTGGAGAAGGTTCTCTGAAATGTTGAGAAATGTGTAATTTTATTTTATTTTTTTTTGGCTTGGTGGTAAAATGTTCTGTAGATATCTGATAAATCCATTTGATTCATAGCTTAGTTTCATTGTGTGTCTCTTTACTGTTTCAAGGACCTGTCCATTGGTGAGAGTGGCATGTTGAAGGCTCCACTATTGTGTGGGGTTCATTTTGTGATTTGAGCTTTAGTATAGTTTCTTTGATTAATGTGTTCTTGCATTTAGAGTGTAGGTTTTTGGAATTGAGACATCATCTTGGTGGATTTTTTTTTGATGTGTATGAAGTGTCTTTCCTCGTTTCTTTTGATAACTTTTGTTGAATGTCTTTCTTATTAGATTTTAGAATGGTTACTCCAGCTTGATTCTTGGAAATTCATTCTCTATCCCTTTCCAATGAAGTAGAGTCCATTTTGTAGTTGAAATATGTTTCATGCATTCACCAGAATGATTGATCCTGTTTTATATCCAATCTTAGAGCTTGTATCTTTTTATAGGGGAGTTGACTACATTTATGTTTAGAGATATTAATGGCCAATGACTGTTAGTTTCTGTTGTTTTGATGTTAGAGGTGATATTATTTTTGTGTATGTGATTTTCTTCTTCTGAGTTTGTTGTGAGATTTTTAATTTTTTGTGTTTTCTCGGATATAGTTAATCTCCTTGTGTTGGAGTTTTCCTTCTAATATCTGCTATAGGATTGGACTAGTAGAAAGATATTGTTTAAATTTTGTTTTCTCATGGAATATCTTGATTTTCCCATAGACAGCAATAGAGTTTTGCTGGCTATTGTAGCCTGGTCTGGTTTCTGTGTTCTCTTAGAGTCTGTATGATATCTATCTAGTATCTTCTGGCTTTTAGAGTCTCTGGAATCTATCTAATTCTGATGTCTGTCTTTATATGTTACTTGGTATTTTTCTTTACAGCTTTTAACATTTTTTGTTCTATATATTTATTGTTTTGATTGTTATATTGCAGGAGGATCTGTTGTTCTGGTCCAAGCTATTTGGAGTTCTGTGATTTCTTGTATGTTTATGGCCATCTCTTTCATTAGTTTAGGGAAGTTTTCTTATATGGTTTTGTAGAAGATGATTTTCACCCTTTGAACTAGGAATCTTCTCCTTTTTCTATTCCTATTATTCTTAGGTTTGGTCTTTCCATTGTGTTCTAAATTTCCTGTATGTTTTGGATTAGGTATGTTTACCCCTGGCAATTCTTTGACTTATGTATAAATATCCTATGGTATCTTCTATGCCTGAAATTCTTTCTTCCATTGCTTATTTTCTGTTAGTGATACATGCATTTGTAGTTCCTGTTCTCTGTCCTAGGCATTGCTTCTCCTTTGTTGCCTCCATTTTTATTTCCTTATTGTTTCTATTTCCTGAGATCAAGTTCTTGTAAGTAAAAGATACAGATCAAAGAAACTGCTACTGGAGTGCTCCAATTTACTTGTCTGCATATTTATTTTTAAATAGTAGAAGCTGTGAATGGCATGTATAAGAAGGATGAATGCAGTCAACTGCTGGTACTGTATCCAAAATCTTGAGATTAAAGAGAAAGAGCAACATTCACAGATATTCTCCACAAATATAAGAAAGGATGTCTATAACATACCTATTTTTCAAGCAATGGTGACATCATAGTAACTTACAAGTTTGCTGTCCTCAGGTTTGCCAGGTCTCAAGAGGGCAAGACAAATATTGCTTCACCTAGAAGGATTCTACCTGGAATTCATAATATTAGAGAAAATGCTTTTAAAATGTTTTCTGAATTTGGAAGTGTCATATGTAATAGATGGGACACATCATAGTTTTGTTGCTACAAATAAGTTAATATTTCTGTGAACTACATTAATCTACTAGAGATTTGTCTTTTAAGATTTTAATTTCTTTCAGATGATTGTATTTGGAAACAGTATTCATATTGTGACAGATGAGAAGCTTTAAACTGTTTAGATTTTTTATGTAAAAGATGTTCGATGCTTCATATAATCAAAATTAATCATATTAATTAATTTTATAAATTAGTAAAATCAAAATTACTACAAACTAGCTTTTGACATGCTCAATTTGTAGGGCAATTTAATTTAAAGCCCCCATACAAGAAAGTACATGATTATTAGTACGCAAAAGGAGGAAGCTGATTATTGTGCAGTCAGATAATAGAGATTTCCTAAACATTAAATTTCATGATACACAAAAGTGTCACGTAGATAATCATTGCCAATAGAATGTCATGCTTTTAACATCTGAAAAAAAAACAAAACAATTAAACATTTGAGGATAAACAGTTAAATCAAATTTTCATTATTTAAGAGGCAGGTGTGCCTACAGTGATAGTGGAATCATACATGGCAAGTGCATTTAAATCCAACACAGATGTTTAGGCACAGGTGTACATGGGATATTTTTTAGGATGAAACGTTACAAAAAGCTAAGGTTCAGCCTGAACTGCTAGACTATTACTGAGCTATACAGGAAAGACCTTCTTTCCTGTGTCATGCTGCTAACCTGTGTGAAAATGTGATAAGATACTTCTCACCAAAGAATCGGAGAGAGAACTAATGCTATTAATACTAATGGGTGCTGAACTAGGCCAGATACTCCAGCCATTGTGAGAATCTCAGAGATATGCATCTTGAAGTTATACCTGGTACTGCAAGGCCTCTTCTCCTTAGGGCATTTGTTCTTACTGATTTTCATTGTATAAATCAAAAGAAGGCCAGCAAATGGTACCATGCAAGAATAAATGGGAACATGGAATTGAGAAAGCAATAGAAATTGAAATTATTCCTATTATATATGCATTATTACTAAATTATTATGTCAAATTATTATTATTGTGAAATAACATTATTACTAATCCTGACAAGGTGAGCATGACAATTATTAACCTACCATAGTGATATTACTGCATATCACTCCCACAGAAAATAAGCTTCATGAAAGAAAATTTCCTTGCCTCTGTGAACAGACCTGGGAGATGTTTATTGCTGAGGGGTCAGATTAAAGCTGAGAATGGGACTGAAACTGCATCCAATCCTTCTTCCCATATTTGATTCCCTGCAAGGCTAATGTCCAGGTTTTCTCTAGTTCGTTCCTCTATCGTGAAACTCTCCACTTGTATCAGGTACATAAACAGTTGAAAGAATTTATTACCCTTATAAAACCCTTGGTTATACTGAAGTTTTATTAAGACATACCTCAGAACACAACCTGAGGCCAAGAGAGATGGGCTGGACCATCTGTTGTGTGTGTATGTACAAGAATGCTAACTCTCCACTATGTGAACTTTTAGGAGGAGTCTCCAATTTATGCACATGTAGGTACACATTTATTTAAAATCAGATGCACTGTGGAAAGGATCAAACACAGAAAAATTGGTTATATAAATTAGTCTGTAAATTAAACAGGAACCAAGCAAACAAAACTGTAGCAACCCAATTCTTCCTTTTCTTGTACCTCATATAAGGAAACTTGAAATAATAGTTAGGCCCTTGAGTTATGTGCTTAAGCATTGCTGTCTGACACTCTTTAAAACATTACTTCTTTCTGATCTTTACTATAACTTTGCCTTCATTGAACTCTCTCTGTTACTTTACAAATCAAGTCATTATATGCTTATAGAAGACACATAAAATCCTGCAAACAGTAAAATAGATATTGGTCTCCACTAACAAAATGGATTTTCTGAGCACACTTATAGAAACATTCCTCTTCTGTTAAGAAGGTCTTGAGGAATAATCATTCCAGCTTCTGTGGACTATCATGTGAACAGCCAGAGCTCTTCTCTGTGCTTCGTATATCTCAAAGGAGCACAGCTATGATATAAGTTTGTCAGCTGCAACACGGAGGAAAGGAGAAGTTGAGATATCACAATGCACTCCTAATCCAGTGCTAATTGTGTATTATTCTCAATTTATTCATAGGAGTGGGAGAAAGTATTTCTTAACAAATATTTAATGACTAGATCCTGGAAAATAAGGCTCATCATGTCTAGGTTGCCGTCACTATTCAGACACCCTCCAATTGATAAATGATGGAAGACCCCCAGAATCTCCAAGCTCTAATAGTTTGAAAGACCTGCCTGATTCAAATGCCTCTGATGATGAATGAGGCTGACATATATAAGGCAAAGGCACACATACACACACGTACACATACATGTATACATAGAAAACTGATCTTTACTGTAACTTTGCCTTCATTCAAATCTCCCTGTTAGTTTACAAATCAAGGCAGTATGTGCTTATAGAAGACAGATAAACTCTTGCAAACAGTAAAACAGGTATTGGTCTCCACTAACAAATTGTCTCTGGATTTTCTCAGCAGACTTACGGAAACATTCCTCTTCTGTTAAGAAGATCTTGAGGAATGATCATTCCAGCTTCTTTGGAGTGTGTGTGTGTGTGTGTGTGTGTGTGTGTGTGTGTGATATTTCATAATCAAATATTTCTTCAAATAACACAGACTTCCAAATTTCTTCAAAGATATTTGTACCCACTTATTATGAGACAGAGGCTTTGTTTCTGGATATGCCTTGAAGATATTGCCATGGTCAGGAGTCAGTCAATCACTAACTAAAAAATAATGCTACATTCAGAGCACATATCATGTTCATGTAATGAGAAACAGTGATTTCTGTTAAAGTAATTAAATCTGGCAGCACTCAATGACCGTTCATGCTACTATATTGTGGGAAAATTTAGCACAAGACTTATAAATATGTAAATATAGTTCTTCTCAACCTGGAGAATATATAGCCTATTTAGTCTCTGATTATGAAAGATTTACTTTCAAATGACTGGTAGTGTGAGTGACATTTTTAAAAATTTATCTTTAATCATTTTTACAATCCAGTCATTATCCACATCCCAGTCTACCCTCAAAGTTTTCCTCATTCCATTCCTCCTCTCCATCTCCAAGAGGATGTCTCCACCCCCACCTCACTCTGCCCTGCCTCCCCACTCCCTGTAGCCTCAGGTTTCTCAGGAGTTAGGTGCCTCTTCTTTTACCTAGGCCAGACCAGACAGTTTTCCACTGTCTGGTATGTATCAGGGACCTAGTACCAGCTAGTGTATACTACCTGTTTGTTGTCTCAGTGTCTGAGAAATCTCTGGGGTCCAGGTTAGTTGAGAGTGCTGGTCTCATGCAGATGCCCTACTCCTTAACTTGTTCCAGCCCTTCCCTCACTCAACCACAGGAGTTCCAGATTTAAGTCCATTAGTTGGGTATAAGTATCTGCATTCTGTCTCAGTCAGCTGCTTGTTGAACCTTTTGAAGGACAGTCATGATACACTCCTGTCTGTAAGCACACTGTGTGATCAGTATAGTTTCAAGCCTTGGAGCCTCCCCTTGAGATGAATCCTTTTTGAGAGTACATTATATTATCTGTGTTCCAACAAGAAATATTTTTCCACTTCTGGAAACAGTTACTAGAACTTTCAAATTATACTTCTGAATTCATTACAATGGTAAAGATGAACTGTTTTATTTTTTTTTAATTTGAGGCAAATAATTTATCCTAAACTCAGAAACATTTTGCTCTTAGAACACAACATTTTTTCAGTCAAGTTTGTGGAAGAGTTAAAGATTTTAGTAACTTCATAATTTGTCTTTTCACAAAATATGCTATTCTTCCTTATTTCTGCTCGTTAGCAATTAAATATTGTGTCAAATATTGTTTATGTCCTCTATAAATTTAGAAAGTAGTCTCAAAAAATGTCCTTAGTAGTACTGGATCTTTATATAAGAAATTCTTCTCTGCTGAAAAATATGTGTTGTCCTAGTTTTGCTTGGGAGATTTGGGACATGAGCCTATGCTGAGTTACTGAGACAAGTAATTCTACAGTTGTACCTAGATTTTTCCATTTTCTGCTGTTTGAATGTGGCCAAAGCAAAATACACTGCTCCAAGAACTTAGTAATTGACTTGAGACACAGTGTGCAAGTGTCTGTCCCAGGCAGGACAGGACATGGTCATGAGAGATCTCTCTCAGCAAACAAGGAATACAATGGGAATATAAACATGACACAGTGATCAGTGTTGCATGGGGCACTTGGGACAACTTTGTTCACTATGTTTAATTTTGTTGAAATGTATTGCTTCCAATCCCAAATGCTGGATGTGATATCCAGAGGACCAACTACCAGTATTTTCTATTATAGTGTTCAATTCTATCTTCACTAATCAACCCTTCATGCTGAAAAAATGGTAAACAATAAAAAATGACAGAAAAGTGACAAATGGAAGGATCCCAAACTGAGCAAAAGGTGGAACTGATTAACCCATTGGAATGAAAGTACCTCCATCTTTACGTGGAGTAAAAGTTCCTAGTGACCCAGGTTGTTGGGATTAAGTTATGTGCACCTACTGTGTATTTACACATTTATATTTTAGTAACTTTTGTTAATTTTTTTTAATTTTTACTTTTTAATTCACTAGAATAACCCTGATAAATTATAATTTTCATTTAAAGAAACAGCTACACAAAACTTACAAAAGCTTTACAAGGAGAACACATAGTATTTTTTAACCAATTGGAATTATGAGTGAGTTAAACATTTTTTTTATATGCAGTGGGCAGTTTATTTCTTTTTTTTTTAAACATGAAATGCTTTTTTTTATAGCATGTTTTACAAGGGGAGGGGGTAAGAGGGTCCAGGTGGTGGAAAAGTACAAAATCTTCTTGGCCTGTGCCTTGAAACATGTCATGGTCTATATGGTACACTGCCTTGAATTATGATCTACCTGCAGTTCTTCAGAAGATAGAGTTAAACATTTAATAATCTCTTCTTTGATGTATATTCACAGAGAATAGGACATTGTTCATTGCTATGCCCAATACATAGTTAGAACGCATTATTTAAATTAGATATCATTTATAGTAGAAGTTTTCAAATAACCTTCAAAATGTGATCTTTAACTTTAAAACCTTAACAAAGAAATGCATACACAGGAGCCATATATATCGTTTGACCACAGACATCTGGGTACCCTGGGTTTATGCAAAGTGCCGAGGGGAGTGAGCCTTGCAACTGTGCCCAACCCTAACTCATTCCAAATAATTTGCATGTTCTTACTGTACAGCCTTGGGGACTTCTTCGTATACCAGTCAGACCTGTGTAGTTGTCATTGCAGTCAGAACTCAACATGGACATGAGGGTCTGTGCTCAGTTTCTTGGGCTCCTGTTGCTCTGGTTTCCAGGTAAAAATGGTCGAAAATGGGAAATTCACTGTTATACTGTGATTAGTATTGACTGGAAGTTTGGTGAAGTCCTCTCTTCACATGATTAACTATGTGGGTCTTTATTATATCTCCACCTCTAGATGCCAGTTGTGAAATCCAGATGACCCAGTCTCCATCCTCCCTGCATGCATCTCTGGGAGACAAAATCACCATCGGATGCAGGGCAACTGAGGGTATTAGCAATTATTTAAACTGGTATCAGCAGAAACCAGATGGAACTATTAAACGCCTGATCTACTACACATCCAGTTTACAATCTGGTGTCCCATCAAGGTTCAGTGGCAGTGGGTCTGGTACAGATTATTCTCTCACCATCAGCAGCCTGGAATCTGAAGATGTTGCAACATATTTCTGTCTGCAGTATTATAATTCTCCCACAGTGATACAAGACATAACATAAACTCCATGAAAGCAGAAGTGAGATATTCTGCTACTCTTAAATCAGCCACTAAAACCAATCTCAGGTTCCACAGTACTTTTGTCAAAGCTCATGGGGAGTCCTTTGTTTTGGTAGAAGAGGCTAAACAGTCCTCTCTATACCCTAGGAATCGTTCTTCCTCTCCATCTTCAGTCATAAAAAGCCTCAATTTCTTTTCCATCATATCAAAATAGTTAGTGTAGCCTCTACTATATATAATGCAAACGTTGCTTTAGAAACCAAAACACCACTACCATATGATACAAACATATTTAAATCAATGTTTAGAGCATCACTTATGTGCACATTAAGTATGGCCTGTTTTACAATATCCACCTTACAAAATACCCCTAGGTTTCTACCATCTTTACGTAGATAGATAGCATTAGTATATATACACAGAGGAAATTTCTTAATGTGTAAACAAGAACCAATTTATATATGCAGGAAAAAAGTGACATAGTTTGAAGTGCTCATCTTAGGCAAAGGGGCATGAGAAAGAAGTATGCCATACAGTTTTTCTCTCATGTATAGAATT
This sequence comes from Grammomys surdaster, assembly GCF_004785775.1. NCBI lineage: Eukaryota > Metazoa > Chordata > Mammalia > Rodentia > Muridae > Grammomys > Grammomys surdaster. Next base: position 260,932 of record NW_021605136.1, on the reverse strand, counting down.
CAGACTACAAGTAATACTATGCATATAATATATATATATATATATATATGTATATATATGTGTGTGTGTGTGTGTGTATATATGTATATGTGTATGTATATGTATATGTATATGTGTATGTATATGTATATGTATATTGCCCATACTTGTATATGGACAGAGGAAAAGTGATATGCTTCGATTTTCATTTTAAACAGTCAAACAATCTCTGCCCTCAAAAACTGAAGAAACAATTGAGGGAGTAAAGAAGCTGACATAGCAAATGAGCTCAAATCTCTGGCCCACCTTGTTTGACCTCAGGCTGAACAATAACAATTAGACTGTCATTATTGGTCACAATTGTTTTATTTAAACAGCATCAACAAATCTGCTGTCAAGAAACAAGGACAAGAAAAACAAAAACGATTAGAATAGTTCAACTGCTATGCATCAATTGGCGTATTTAAGGGAATGCTGTAAAGGACCTGAGAACACATTCCAAATTCTGTCCACTGTTTAGATTGGAACAATCCTTAACCAAATAAAGCTATCTGCAAGCAAAAGTTGAAAGTTGAATGTAAAGGAAAATGAAGGATACAATTCCCACAGATCAAGGCAAAAAGTAGTTTCTTTGATGACCTCTTGTGAGTCAGTGTGAGAAGGTAGGTGGTTCTTTCTTTGGACATTGCATCATGCCCTAAGGTATCTGTCTGGATATTTTTCTTTGACCAGTTATGTCCCTTTGTGAATACACATCACTATGTTTTTTTTAAAGTACTGACCTCTCTTGATCCTTCCAGACAATGAGACACAGTCAAGGACCTCAAGTAGGATTATCAGTCAGTGAAAAAAGCAGGTTAGCCATGTAAACTTTACATCATTTATTCTGACACTTTGATCTTACCAAGCATTAAAGAAAATATCTGAACATATGTACAATAGATGTAGGGAGACAGAAATGCATGCATAAATTTCCCTATCCATCTGTACTTTGTTGATATGCAAAGTGGGATGACCTATGGACTAATTTCTACGAGAATGATACATTCTAACATGTCTTAGTCAAGGGATTTTACACAGAACATCTGTGGTTGTGTGGCTTTAGTGTAAGAAAAAAAATTCTTTGCTCCTTGGAATTTGTCATCGCTACTTTGCATGGTAACCCTAGTGTTGGCTGAAACCCATATTAACACTCAGACCATAACTCTGGGTAAGATCTGCCTCAGATAGAACCTCAACTGAACATTTATGTTCCAGGTCAACTCATCTCTCTCCAGTTATTTTGGACCCCAGGTGAGGGAAATTTTAGACTGTATTGTAAGTCTTTGTAAACTCAATGTTGAATCCACCATCATTCAAACACAGCACTACAAGGACAGCATCTAAATCTCATTATAATATCAACCCCTGCTTTTATGCAGTATAATAGATGTGATACAGGTTACAGCAGTGACTCTTTTGTTTCCAATCTCAGACATCAGAGAAGTGTTGCCAATATAAATTCTACCTTCCATCTCTCTGTGTCAAAAAGAGCCAATGTCTCCTGCAGGGAGGTTCAGAGTAATGTAGGTTCTTGCCTTGATATCAGAAGATTCAAGTTCTGAATATATAAGTTGTTTCTTCTTTATACCTGCTGTGCCTCTAGTTTCTTCATCAAAGATGTAAGCACAAATAATACTGAAATCCCAGCTTTTATTCATGTCTATGATTCCGGGCAACCTTTTCGCTAAACCTTGGGCATGATATAAAATCTCTGTGTGAATGTTGTTTGCTTCTTGTAGCTGTTACTTTTTTTCAGCAAAAAAGGGGCCCTACTCCATGCGCATTTTCACCCCGTCTGATCTATTTAATTATAATAAAACTATTGTGTAGAATTTTTATTAAAAAGGTGTTAATACAAATGTTCCTTATGCTATATAAAGCTATATATTGTTATTAACAAGAGGGAATACAAAAACTTCTTCTATCACTTATGTAGGAAATATGCATTTTGGTTTTTAGATCTTTATGCTGATCTCTCAAAAACTGGAGCAGAAGCTATTCCTAAAGCTATTGCTGATATAAATGTTTACAACAACGGTAGAAATCAATATACTGCTTCCTCAGAAAAGAGAACCAACCTACCTCATGATCCAGTTATACTACTATTAGGCATATATCTGAAGGATACTCCATCTTTCCAAAAAGACATTTGTTCAGTTATGTTCCTAACAGCTTTATTCATAATAGCCAGAAACTGGAAAGAGTGTAGAAAGTCTTGCAGTCAAAGATGGATAAAGAAATTGTGGTACATTTACACAATGGAGTATTACTCAGCTTAAATGAATGACATCATGAAATTTGAAGACAAATGAATTGAAGTACGAAAAATCTTCTTGAGTGAAGTAATGTAAACCTAGAAAGATTTCATAAATCATGTTAATTTGTATGTGAGGAGGGTTTGTGCACATGAGTACAAGTGCACACAAATTCTAGACTTGTTGATATCTGATTTCCCTGGACAGAAATTTACAGTCATGAGCTACCTAATACAGATCTGGGAACCAAACTATTGTCCCCTGCAAAAATTGTACATATTTTAACTGCTGAGCCATCTATCTTGTCCATTATTTTATATTCCTTAAGTATCACACATTGAGGGCAATTCCTTGAACCTAGCTTCTTAGGATTATTGTTTTGCAAAGTATTATTCTAACATCTCTGATAATAGTTAGGAAAACATATACTCAGTGATTAAGTAAACATTTCAACAGAATAGTTTGCACACAGTTTCATGTATTCTCATGCAGTTTATAGAAGCTGAAGAAATAGAGGAGCATAAACTTTAAGGGCAACTGGATCAAGAAATAACGTCTAGGCTGCAGAAGATCATTATTTTCATGAAACATTCAGAGAACTAATAGAAATTGTACAGTAAGAAGTTTCCAAGCAAACCTCTTGGGAAGGGAAGTAGAATACATTTGCTTCCTAACATTCTAAATAATGTTAACCGTTTTATCTGAGAATTAAGTTCAAAATGCACACTTCACAATATAAATCAGGTTTTTAAACAGATAGATTTGTAAATAAGAGCTTATTTCATCATTTAAAATTGTATATTCTAGCTCTCTTTTGTTTCAGTTAATTTGTCTTTTGGAAGTAAATTATTCAATATTTAAGATGATTATATAATATTATTTCGATCATCTGGTATCATGGTTTCCTTTCAATAACTGTTCTTCTACACAATGTGTAGTTGACAAAATTGCAAAGTACTATTCAGTTCAAAATGACCCATCAAAGATTTGAGTATGAACTAATTAGCATTTGTATCTCATGTGATGAGGGTACACCAACTTCCTGACTTTTCTGAGTAGCTCAGACCAACAGCCATAGTTCCTAGTGACCATTTCAAAATGAAGACCAATGAACAGATGAGGTATTAAATACTGAGGTATTATAAGGCTACGTCTAGCACTGGAGAGATGGCTTAACTGTTAAGAGCACTGACCACTCTTCTAGAGGTCCTGAATTCAATTCCCAGTATTACAGACGGTGGCTCACAAACATTTGAAATAGAATCTGATTCCCTCTTCTGGTGTGTCTAAAGAAAGCTACAGTGTATGCAAATACACAAAATAAATAAATCTTTTTTTTTAAAGTCTGAGTCTATTTTTGTTAAACTAGTTGGAGTCCTCTGTGAACTTTGACTCCCCGTTGCTTTGGCTATAGAATATAGATGTCTATGGGAATGGTGAGAGGAGACAGATTTTCCTTCAAAGCTAGCAGAAATCTAACAAAGCTCTGTTTTCTTTATTGAAAAAAAATCTGAATGGGAAGATTGTCCCTAAGACTCAATAAAGAGAAAGATAAAAACGTTCCTGTTCATTCTTTTTTATGCTTCTAAGATAGCCTTTCACTTTAAAAAGATTTTCTTAATAAATGGTTAAAGGAACAATGTAGTAATTCTTGAACGCTGCCTTCAATTGCTTTTTATGGTTGTGATGAACATCATGACCAAAAGCTAATTCAGGAGGAAAGGGTTTAGATCAGTTTAGAATTCTACATTGAAGTATATCATGAAGGGAATCCATGGCAAGAATTCAAAGAGGTCAGGTACTGAACTGAAAGTAGAAACCAGGAAGGAGTGCTGATAACTGGAATATTCCCCACAGTTTGTTCAGCATCATTTCTTGTACCACCTATGACCACCTGCCCAGGCTTAGCACTGTCTACATTGAACATTCATTCCCATATCTATCATTAATCAAGACAATACCACACAGACTTTTCTTTTCTTTTTTTTTTCTCAAATCGTAATTCATTGACACAGGGGTTATAAACACAGAAAGGCAGGATGTGGGGAAGGGGATGACACTGGAGTGTGGGTGTTCAGGGGGAATACAGATATCATCAGAACTGGGTATTGCCTGGGTGAAGGTTCAGGGGACAAGTCACTATGACTCTGCCTATGACTCGCTTGTCCTTATCTAAGTTGGTATTGTCTGCCCAGGCTACCTATTTACAAGGTCTATGACTACTCAGGCTTGTAAATTTCCACAAAAGCTGCCTGTTTACATTAGCTTATAGCCATCTGTTTCAATGTTTTTCCACTGAGACCCAAGACTTGATGTTAGTATACATGTATGACAGGCCTATTGCTGATTTTAGGCCTATGGCTGATTTTAGGCCTTCAGTGGGTAAGCAGGGTTGCCCCTGACATCTCCTCCCTTCTCTAAGTGTTGAAGGGCTGTGGCAATTCTAAACTTGTGAAGGCCGGGATAGAGGCCTAACCTCCAGTATTTGAAGGGGATCTTGTAATGACTCCAGTCCCCCCTGTCGTTGTCCAGTGAGGCATGAGGGCCATACCCATCCCAATGTCTTTTTCCTGGAGAGGGGATACTTTTGCCATCAACCCCTATGGAGTCAGGCTTGTCCCTCAGGGAACCCAAATAGATATTTTTATCTTTTATTTATATTCCCTTGCAGTGCTTAACCTAGCAGCCTAAGCAAGAATTCAGATCGCCTGTCAGAGGGGGTTCTGGGTGGCCCCTCTCTGCTTGGTCTAGGGGCAGAAGTCCCCTCTTTTAGGTTGGGTGGAGATCGGTTTTGGAAATACCCTGTATAAAGTAACAACCTCATCTTGAGTCTCGTAGTCCTCAATAGCTATTTTATGATAATGTATCTGAGTAGGTCTTGTCACCAAACTATTTATCTGTTGTATCACAGAATTGGTCCACTAACTCTGAGAGCCAGGGACCAGCAGATAAAGCAAAAAGAACCCAAATAATGGTCCCAAGATGGGAGGAAATAGGGTTGACAACCTTGGAGAGGTTGAAAACCAATTCTTTTACCATCCTTCATCTGTCTCTTTCTCTCTCTGATTTTTCTTAGGGCCTTCACTACCTGTTTCATGCTCTCTTTAATCCTCCTTGTCTTGTCTATGTAAAGGCAACCTTCTTCTTTAAGAGCTATACACAGTCAAGAGCTGTACACAGCCTTTTCTATTGTAATAGAGTAATTCAAGTTCAATAAGGATCTTTGTGATTTTAAGAGGTCTCTTCAGACAGTGAAATGAGGGATTTCTTCAGATTAGTGATGTCAATCTCTAGCTGTTTGATGTTCTTGTCAGTGGCCCTTCAAAGGTCTGAGTAGTGTAAGTTTGGAGGCCAGCATCTGGATTAGAACTTCTAACAGCAGATGTCATGGGTGATTCATTTTACCTGTAAAGGAAAAAGAAGGGAATTCTCAGGGAGATTTCTCTTCCCTGGATATAAATTGTTATTCATCGCATTTATGGTTGGGCCTGGATTTGTGGGGAAATCTATTTTTTTCATTAATCTTTTTGGTAGCCAGTTAGCTGTGCCTTCTGTGGTATCAGACAGGCATATCAGTCCTCAGCTCCATAAGCAAAGTTTTGTTGGTCTCAGTGGTGCCAGAGGCAGTCAGCAGCAGATTTGCCATGAGCTTTCAACTTTAGAGAGTTAAAAATGAACAAGGCATGATGGAGAGTATTTCATGGGGACTCCTTCTGAGGGCGTACCATTCGCCCTCTTTTGTTTTTAAAGCCAATTTTTCAGATTTCTTGTAAAATCAGGGCAGAAGTGCCAACAGTCGTTCCTTCCATACTCAGAGAGTCATAAAGTCCCTATTTAAGGATATATAAACCTATATTAATAATCTTTTATCAAAGGACTGTTATAGCACCGCCGACAGCTAATCAGACTATATAATGTATCGATTAGTAATAGCTTCTTCTACTTTTTGTGAGATTACCTCTCTTTTGTCAATTAATTGTTGAGGAAAATTAGGATTTACATCTCTCTTGAGAATATTGAACAGAGACTTAAATTCTTTCACACACACTTTCCTAATGTTCAATCTTATGCAAACATTTTTTCAGTCTTCCCAGATAGTCATGACTAGTTTCAAGTTGATGAAACAAAAACTGGAAAAACAATTAACAAAGGCTTTTATCAGATTGTAATAAAGGGTCACCTTGAATTTCACATTCTACTTTTGAGGTATAACACATTCCCTTTTAACTTGTGTTTGTATATAGATATTAGCTTTCTATAGGTCAAATACAGACATCCTTTTTATTATTAATGTGTATGCTTTGCTATCTGTGTGTAAGTGCTAACAAATTTGAATGACTACTGAGGAAAGACAGGTGTGAGGTATAATGGAGTTGGACTTAGAGACAATAGTGAAAAGTGCAACATAAGTTCTGGTTATTAATCTCAGCTCCTCTGGAAGAACTTCAGGCACTTGTAGTTGCTGAGACATATGTTTACCAACCCAGAAAAGATTTTACTATTGTTAAGATATGGTACTAAAATCATTTCACTGAATGAGTTGGTGATATGTCTTAACAAATAAAAGTTCCTGTTCCTAAACTTGAGGTTTCCCTGGATTACCATGGTAGATGAACATATTCTCGCCATCAAGGTTATCTGGGAAAGTTCTTCTTGATAATGTAGGGACTTCATAATAATTAGATACAGCACAAGTCTTGGATTTAAGGGTGTGTCTGGTGTTTCTTACAAAGGTGGTAAACACTGTGACCTTAAGGCATTGGGGGAAAAATTCTAAAAACATGAGTTCCTAAATACATAAACAGGATTTTTCAACTATGCAAAATATAAGGATGCAAAATGAATTGTGTATGGAGTTTCTCAGACCCAAAAGATAAGAATTAGCTGCTTTAATGAGTCCATAAAGGGAAAGGAACAATTATAAAAACAAAGCTTACGGTTTAAATAATAAACAGCCAGCAGGAAAGGAAGTAAAGAAGGGTGATCTCAGAGTGGGGTTTTACCAAGCTATGTTTATTGTTTGTGCTTAGAAAGGCAGGCAGATCTCTTAGTTCAATTGCTATGTTAAAACAAACAAACAAACAAACAAAAAAACATGTACTTCCTGTCCTAAAAAAAATGTACTAAGAATCAAGGGGCAAAGGTCATAAAATGCTGATTCATGGGATAATCAAAAGGGGACCTGGGGTAAACTGCTAAATTGATATGTAATTAATAGGCTTTGTCTTCAAGTGGGAGCTACCTAGAAAGAGCTGCTTAGCTAGCTAACATAGCTATTTTAGATTTTTTATTCTAACAGATATTCTGGCTTTGGTTGGATAACCCAGGAAGAAGTCAGAAAGCCACAGCGCTCCTTTAGAATTTTTGTAGCAGACATTTTACTTTCCCATGAGATATCCAAACAGCTTTTAGAATTTTTGTTGCAGGTCTTCTAATTTTGATAAGAAAACCCAAGTGCTTGTAGACATTTTTTCTAATAGATTTTCTAACTTTGGTAAGAAAATCCAAGAGCTATCTCAAGGAGACAGAACAGAGAGAGAGAGAGAGAGAGAGAGAGAGAGAGAGAGAGAGAGAGAGAGGAGAGAGAGAGAGAGGTCTCAAAACAGAGAGTTGTCTAAAGCTGAGAACTATTTTGAGCAGACTACAGAGCTTTCTATAGAGCTATCAGCTTGTACCCCACCATTGACTTGAGTCATTTCTTCTGCTGTTGCCAAACACCCCTTCCTCAGGATGACCACTTCAAGCATAGACTGGACCATGGCATACTTTCATGGGCCCACAGCATACCCTGCATTCTTGGAAGACAGCTGCCATACAGGAAAACCAGGTGAGATCTCCACAGCACAATTCCTCTCTCAATGAGTCCCATGGTAATCCCAGCAACTAGAAATTGTGCCTTGTCCTCTCTAAGCTCAGTCTTCTATTACATAGCTCTAACTTAATCCCAGATATCAGCAGCCACAAGTAATCACCAGATGAGAAGCTTACCACAAATATCTGCTTGACCATGACCCCACTGGTCAAACCCTAGGAGCAGTGAGGGTGAGTTTTCTTCTGCACTTCCTGCACTCCATTTTCTAGACACAGCCCACCTTGCAACCCTGGAGGACTGTTGTCAACTGATCTAACAAACGCTAAATGCAGTTCCAGTGGCATCCTGCCATCAGGGACTACCAACTATGCCTTCAGTTCCAGATACCTGCTGCCATCAGACTGCAAGACCTGCCACCACAAGGAACAATGAAATGACTAAAGGCCAGTTTAAGAACACAATCAACAAAAGCCAGGGAAACATGAGACTACAGGAACAGAGATATTCTACTACAGCAAGACCAGAATATTCTAGCACCCCTGAAGTTCAGGAAAATGACTTTAAATCTAATCTTATGAAGATAATAGAGGCCTTTAAATAAATAACAACTAAATCCCTTAAAGAAATTCAGAAAATACAATTAAAGAGGTAGAAGACTTTAAAGAGTAAATAAATAACTATAAAGAAATACAGAAAAAATGCAATCAAATAGGTGAAGTAATTGAGTAAAAGTGTTCATGCTCTGAAAACTGAGAGACAACCAATAAAGAAAAGACAAACTAAGGCAAGTCTCAAGACAGAAAAGCTAGGAAAAAAAACAAGAACTACAGACACAAGCATCATGAACACAATGTAAGAGATAGAAGACAGAATCACAGACACAGAAAATATAATAGAAATATATTGGTCAAAGAAAATGCTAAGTCTAAAAGGTTTCTGACACAAAACATTCAGGAAATCTTGGATACTATGAAAAGATCTAGCTGAAAAATAATAGGAGTAGAGGAAGTGAAGAGTCCCAGCTGCAAGGATCAGAAAACATCTTCAGCAAACTGATATAAGAAAATTTCTTTAACTTTTTGTTAAGAAAGTAGTATTTATAAATGCTAAAGAACCTTACAGAACACTAAATAGATCAGATAATAAAAATCCTCCTGAAACATAATAATCAAAACACTAAATGTCCAGAACTAAGATTGCATATTAAAAGCTGTAAGAGAAAAATACCAAGTCTTATATCTCAGAACTACACTTAACTTCCTAACGGAGACTAAAATGCAGAAAGGCTGGGGTAGAGGTCTTACAGATCCTCAAAAACCACAGATGTCAGCCTAGACTATTATATCCAGAAAAAAATTAATCACTATAGATAGGGAAAACTAACTATTCCATGACAAAACCAAATAAAAACCATAACTTTAGACTAACCCAGCCCTACAGAGGATACTAGAAAGAAAACATCAATTCTAGAAGGAAAATAACAACACAAAGAGAGGTAATTACACACACACACACACACACACACACACAAACTAAAAAGCACAAAAAATTAATAATTTCACACCAGCAAGTCCAAAAGAAGTGAAACACACCCCTAAACACTCATACACACAACCAAGACCATCATCAAAATAACAGGAATTGACAATAATTTATCAATGATATCTCAAAATGTCAATGAACTCAATTCACCAATAAAAAGACACAGGCTAACAGAATGAGATAGATAAACAGGATCCACCACTCTGCTGCACACAAGAAATATACCTCAGCCACAAGTGATGTGGTGGAAAAAAAGTGTTTAAGTAAATGGACCCCAGAAGCAAGCTGGAATAGCCCTTCTAATATTTAATAAAGTATACTCTCAATGAAAAGTAATCAAAAGAGATGGGGAAGGACACTTCACATCTATCAAAAGAAAAACCCAGCAAGATGACGTCTCAACTCTAAACAACAATGCCCAAATGCAAGAGTACCCACATTAGTAAAAGAAACATTTTTAAAGCTTAAATTACATGTGGAATGTCAGACTTTAACAGTGGGAGACTTCAACACCCCATGTACACCAATGGACAAGTCATTGAAATAGAAAATTAATAGAGAAATATTGAAAACAGCAAGTGTTATAAATCAAATGGACCTAAAAGATGTCTGTATAGCATTTCACTGAAACCCAAATGAATATACCTTCTTCTTAGGACCACATGGGACTCCTCCAAAGCTGACCATATACTTAGTTAGAAAGCAAGCTTTAAGAGATGGAAAAAGATAGAAATAAACCCTTTTATCTTATCAGATAACCATGGAATAAAGCTGGGTTTCAACAATAGAAACAGAAAGCCTACAGTTTCATAGAAACTGAACAACTCTCCAAACAATGATCTCTGGGTTAATGAAGAAATAAAGAAACTAAAGACTTTCTAGACTTCAATGGAAATGATGGCACAACATGCACATATGTATTATACACAATAAAAGCACTGATAAGAGGAATGTTCACAAGATTAAGTGCCTTCATAAAGAACTTAGAGACAATTCATTTAGGCAACTTAATGGCACAGCTGAATAGCTCTAGAGCAAAAAGAAGCAAACAAAGCCAAGTGGAGTAGATGGCACAAAACAATCAAACTCAAGGCTAACATTGATAAATTAGAAACAAAGAGCACAATACAAAGAACTAACAAAAACCAGAGTTGTTTCTTTAAGAAAATTAAGGAGAAAGACAAAGGCCTAGCCAAATTAACTAAAAGGCAGAGAAAATATTCAAATTAGCAAACTAATAAATAAAAAGGGGGACATAACAACAGATACTTAGGAAATCTAAAGGGTCATTAAGTCTTACTTCAAAAGCATGTACTTCACAAAAATGGAAAACTAAATAAAATGAACAAGTTTCTAGATAAAGGCCCATTACCAAACTTAAAGTTAAATCAAGATCAGGTAAACAATCTAAATAGTCTTATAACCACTAAGAAAATAGAGGTAGTCATTTAAAATCTCCAAACCAAAAAAAAAAAAAAATCCAGGGACAGATGGTTTTAGTGCTGAATTCTTACTAGATTTTCAAAGAAGAGTTAATGCTATTATTTCTCAAATTATTCCACAAAATAGAAATAAGGAGGTACAGAGCTCAACAAAGAATTCTCATCTGAGGAAACTTGAATGTTGGAAAAGTACCTAAAGAAATGTTCAAAATGCTTAGTCATCAGGGAAATGCAAATCAAAACAACCCTGAGATTCCACCGCACACCAGTCAGAATGGCTAAGATCAAAACCTCAGGAGATAGAAGATGCTGGCAAGGATGTGGAGAAAGAGGAACACTCCTCTATTTTTGGTGAGATTGTGAGCTGGTACAACCACTCTGGAAATCAGTCTGGCAGTTCCTCAGAAAATTGGACATTGCTGGGCGGTGGTGGCGCACGCCTTTAATCCCAGCACTTGGGAGGCAGAGGCAGGCAGATTTCTGAGTTTGAGGCCAGCCTGGTCTACAGAGTGAGTTCCAGGACAGCCAGAACTACACAGAGAAACTATGTCTCAAAATAAAAAGAAAGAAAAAGAAAATTGGACATAGTATTACCTGAGGACCCAGTTATTACACTCCTGGCCATATACCCAAAAGATGCTCCAATATATAACAAGGACACACACTCCACTAAGTTCATAGAAACCTTATTTATAATAGCCAGAAGCTGGAAAGAACCCAGATGTCCTTCATCAGAGGAATGGGTACAGAAAATATAGTACATTTACATAATGGAGTACTATTCAGCTGTTAAAAACAGTGACTCCATGAAATTTTAGGCAAATGGATAGAACTAGAAAATATCATTCTGAGTGAGGTAATCCAGTCAAAAAAGAACACACATGGTATGCACGCACTGATAAGTGGATATTAGTTCCAACACTCAAAATACTGAAGATACAACTCACAGACCACATGAAGTTCAAGAAAAAGGCTGAAATATGGGTGCTTCGGTCCTTCTTGCGAGTAACAAAAGACTCACAGTAGCAAATACAGAGACAAAATGTGGAGCAGAGACTGGAGTAGGGGCTGTCTGGAGGCTGCCCTACCTGGGGATTCATTCCATGTGCAGTCAACAAATGCAGACACTGTTGTGGAGGCCAGGAAGTGCATGCTGATAGGAGCTTGATATATCTGTCTCCTGAGAGGCTTTTCCAGAATCCGACATATACAGAGGTAGATGTTGGCAACTAACCATTGAACTGATCATGGGGTCCTCAATGGAGGAGTTAGACAGAAGACTGAAGAAGCTGAAGGGTCTTGCAGCCCAATGGGAAGATCGACAATACCAACCAACTAGAGCTCCCAGGGTCTAAACTGCTAGGATGGGAGGGACCCATGGCTCCAGGTGTATATGCAGTGGAGGATGGCCTTGTCAGGCATTGGTGGCAGTGGAGGTCCTTGGTCCTGTGTGGGGGAATTCAAGGGCTGAGTGATTGGATGGGTGGGGGCACACCCTCATGGAAGCATCGGGAGGGGGGACATGATAGGAAGTTCCTGGGGGTGGGGGATTGAGAAAGAGGATAGGATCTGAAATGTAAGTAAGTAGAATATCCAATAAAAAGAAAAAGGAAATTTAAGTTTAGAAAACTTCTCTCCCTGTCATGAGCATCTTGTGTAATTCTCAAAGTCTCATGCAGTCATGAGAATCCTGTGTAACTCTTCCTTTTATTTATACTTCAATGCTTACTTGGACCTTTGCATATTGCTCCCTAGGGAGAACCCACCCTTGCAAGTCTCAGATAAAAGCTCAGTAGTTATCTTGTGACTGATCAGTCTCCTCAGGCTGCCTCCTTAAAATGAAGTTGCCTGTTCATCTCTTGGTGCTTCTGTTGTTCTGGATTCCTGGTAAGGACAGAGGGAATTAAGAAAGGAGAATGGGTAGGGAGTTTGAGTCCTGAGTGACACTGCTGATCACATGTATTTTGCCCATATATTAGAAGACAGACAGGTATTAGCCTCAAAGATAGGGCCTATGTGGTTGAGAACTGTGAGAGGGATGTTCCAGATGTGAGAGAACATGTGTTATAAAAAAAATTGTGACACAGATGGAATGGGGCGATATAAATTATGTCTATAATCTCATTAGGATTTACAATTCACGTATTTTAAGATAAAATTATAGTGTATAAAATATTATGTGTGAAAATAAACATCTGTTGAACTAAATATCAAAAAGAGAGAAATAACAGTGTACATGCATTTGTTTATAACTCTGTACTTCTCTTTCATTATTTCAGCTTCCAGAGGTGATGTTGTAATGACACAAACTCCAGTCTCCCTGCCTGTCAGTGTTGGCAATCAAGCCTCTATCTCTTGCAGGTCTAGTCAGAGCCTTGTACATAGTAATGGAAATACCTATTTGTCTTGGTACCTGCAGAAGCCAGGCCAGCCTCCACAGCTCTTGATCTACAAGGTTTCCAACAGATTTTCTGGGGTCCCAGACAGGTTCAGTGGTAGTGGTTCAGGGACAGATTTCACACTCAAGATCAGCAGAATAGAACCTGAGGATTTGGGAGTTTATTACTGCTTACAAGATACACATTTTCCTCCCACAGTGATTTATACCCCAACAAAAACATCCTTGCTTAGAGTCGCCCAGCTGCTAAATGTTACTCATTTTTGTGAAACAGATGCAAAAGACTCCAGATTATTGGTTGCAGCTGTGGGCCTTGAGCATGAAGGCCTTCATGACACCTCAAGAGTTATGCATTTCTGATCTCTTCAGATGCAATAACATTTGTATTGTATCTTTCCCAGGAGAATGGTAAAACAACTGCCATCTCATCAACCAGTAATGATGAAGATTAAACTGAGTGAAAACCCATTCTGTTCCAGCACCTCTTGTCTGTGGTTTCTCATTTAACATTAGCCAGTAAAACAGGAAACTGAGATGTATTCTTTTGTTAAACTGTCTACTTCATTTGCTATATTTTATGGTTTTGACTTCAACTCCATTTTATTACTATAAATGTTTTTATATTTTACTCCCATTTAGCTATTTTAATGAAGTATATTTACTCACTCCCTAACTTTCACACACTGTCTTGACCCATGAAATGTTTCTTTTTTGATTAACCAGTTTTTTTCATCATCCAGTTTTACTACCTATTTTGACTTGAGATTTTATCCCAATTGCATATGCAGTTATCAGTGACAAAAATGAATTTGTGCTAGTATTTTCTGGCTATTTTAAGTGTTTTACTTTTTATGTCCAAAATTGTTTGTGGTTTTGTGTTTTTAAATTACAATAAAATTCCCTTTTTCTACTTCACTTTTGAGAATTTTCAACAACTTGATGTAAACATCTTTTCAGATTAATTTAACTCTGTTTTGTTTCTAAAGAATGCTTATTTTCCCTTTATTTCTGAAATTTTCTGGCAATTGTATCTTTTGTTTCCAACAATTCCCTCCATCTGCAATTCCTTTTCCTTATTCTTTTTCCTTTCTTTTCCTGTGTTATCTTTTCTTTTTAACTTTTTAATTTGCCTTTGCTTGCATGATTATGAGTTATACAGTATTTCCTGGAACATAGCAGCTTATCAGTATCTAAAAAATTGTATAGAATGCCATATTATTTCACAGCAAACATTTCCTGCCTGTCAGCCACTCTTCCCCAATGCATAAAAAACCCCTGACATATCTAATTGTATACAGATCTTACACAGATACCCACAGTACAGTGATGATGTATAGAATTCACTATTTCACATAATACTTTTCTATCCTCTGGTTCTTTGTTCTGCATCCTGTAGTGAGATAATTCTTGGGCCTGAGGGGAGAAAATATCCTCATATGCCATTCATGATAAGTATGAGTACTTTGGTGTTATTCATAGCACTTTGAATTATGTGAGTCTCTACGTTAAGTACCACCCACTTCAAACTGGAGATTCTTTTATTAAGACTGATATTATCACTAATCTATAGATACTAGCATAGCTATATAGAAATAAATTTGATATCATGGTTATTTAGGAAAAAATAATTTGTAAGGTACCACATAGGACATATGACTTCCTAAGCCATGTACTCTTGACTGTCTTTGTAATACTGGTCACTAGTTCTATGGCAGAAAGTGGGTCTCAGATATAACCAGAAAACTCAGGTTAAGTCCTACTATAGGGTATATTGTACCAGTAAGCAACCTGCTCAAGCAGATTGCCATCATTGTAGGTTATGAAGTCCAATCCATGATTAAGCAAAACTATATAATTTATTTGCTCCACCAGAATTTTTCTAAAGACCGTCTAGAATTGTGAGAGGTAGCCAGCCATAAGTCTCATAGTTAAATTGGACCATCATTTTTCCATATTCTGCAACCAAAATGTATAGTTTCTTTAACAGTACTGATTTAGTTCTGTTGACGATGCAAGAAAACTTACAATAGTCTGTATTGATTTGTAGCTTTGGGTCCTTCCTTACAAGAAGAATTTTTATACATTATGCTAGGTTCTTTGTTTAGTAATCTGTGGTTTTTAGGCAAATATTATTCACCAAGAAGGGTGCTTTATTGATTCTGCCTTTATGTATGTATCCTATATAACCTGCATGTTAGTTCATCTTGTCAATTTGACTCCATTTGGAATCACAGAGAAGACACACTTCTAGGTGCATATTTGTTGAAGTTTCTAAAGACAAAGAACAAATATTCTATCATTCTAGGTGCCAACATACAGGTCCAAATCAAACCAGAGAAAGGGAAAACATGAATCAAGTACCAATATTTATCTCTCTGTTTTTCATTCCACTCTTGTTGTCATACTTGCTCAATTATGATGGATTGTGTTGCTTCAAATCCTGAACCAAAATAAACTCTTTCTCCCTTAAAAGAAATAAAATAGAGTTAGAAACTACTGTGTTTCCATAAGAGTTTTGTCATACAGATTTATCTTGGATTATTTCTCTATATGCTCTCCTCTCCCCTATTCCTTGCCCTTTTCCTATTGAAAGTCTTTGGTCCTTATTATCTTCACTGCCTATCTTCAGACCACACAAATTCTAATGTCTTCTCCCCTCCTTAAGGTCTCTCTCAATCCTGTTCTCATCAGACATTTCTAACTTCCAACCTTAAAAACTCCAGGTTAGCCATTCAAATCTAACTGTTCAAAGGTAAAATTTATTTATGAAATTGAACGTGTGACATTGTCTTTGTCCCTCAGTATACATTTTCCATTTCCAGACATTTTCTTATATATAAATTACACACTTCCAATTTTCTTTGTTGATGAGAAAAGTTACATTTATAAGTATATACATATGTATTTCTTTTCCATATTATTGGCTATATATGCTTTTAAAAGCATATGTGTATCTAAAAAGCTTAACCATATATATGCAACTGCATACATGTGCAAAATAGAATGCTAAGCTTTAAAGTGCTTTTATATATTACCTACACTGAGAAATTGAAGAAGATAATATTTTTGAGACCAACATGGGATTTCTAGAAAGCTTTAGAGAACCCTAAGATAGAGATTAAAATCTATATCTTAAAAAAAAAAACTGAGCTAAACAACAACAAAAACCAGAATGTGTTCTTCTATTCTGTAAATTCTCTATATTTTCTATGTACAAGAAATCATTTCACACAGACAGAAAAAATAATTAAGATTTTGATCCCACAAATTAGTGCTACAAGAGCAAGTGTGCTACAGAAAACTAGGAGTCTGTTGCTATGCATCCCCCTTCTTTTATTTTATTTATTTATTTTTTTTTGGCCCTTTTCTTTTTTTTTTTTTCTTTTTTTTTTTATTGGATGTTTTATTTACATTTCATATGTTGTCCCCTTACCCCATCCCCCACCCACCCAGGAACCCCCAATCCCCTCACACCTCCTCCTTCTTCTTTGTGGATGTAACCTCTATCTACCCCCCCACTCCCACCTCCCCACCCTCAAAACTCCCACCCCCTGGGGCGTCCAGCCTTCATGAGGTCAAGGATCTCATCTTCCATCTGTGCCCAGCAGGGCCCTCCACTCTTACATATTCAGCTAAGGCCCTGGATCCCTCCATAAGTGCTCCCAGGCTGGTGGTTTAGACCCTGGGAGCTGTGGTTGGTTGGTATTGTTGCTCTCCTCATGGGGCCACAAATCCTTTCAGCTCCTTCAGTCTTCACTCTGACTCCTCCATTGAGAACCCCATGATCACGTCAATGGCTAGTTGTGAGCATCTGCCTCTGAATATGTCAGACTCTTGAAGACCTCTGAGGAGACATCCATATCAGGCTCTTATCAGCATGCACTTCCTGACTTCCACATCAGCATCTACCTTTGGTGACTGCACATGGGATGGATACTCAGGTGGAAAGGTCTTCAGACGGCCCCTCCTTCAGTTTTTGTCCCTCGCTTTGTCTCCATATTTGCTCCCTTGAGTATTTTGTTGCTCCTTCTAAGAAGGACCGAATCACCCCCACTTGGTCTTCATTCTTTATGGACTTCATGTGGCCTGTGAGTTGCATCTTGGGCATTTTAAGGTTCTGGGCTAATATCCAATAATCAGTGAGTGAATACCATGTGGACAATATAGGTTGTATCTCATGTTCAGATTCCTATTCTCATGTAAAATCCTGGTATTCTAATTATTTTTTTCTATTGCTGTGATGAGCAGGATGAAGTTATAAAGTCTTTAATTAGGCTCATGATTTCTGATGCATAGTGCTTGACATCTGAAAAATTATAACAACAGGAATATCTGAGAGTGCATATCTTAATCCACAAGCAAGAGGCAGAAAGAGCACAGGGAATAACAGCAAGTTATTTTTTGTTCTTTTAATCTCAAATCTCATTGCATGATATACCTCTGCCAAAAAGCTAGATCTCCTAATCTTTTCTAAACAGTTTCACCAAAAAGGATCAAATAATCAAACACTTGAGTTTATGGGTGCCATCTCATTCAAGCTACCACACCTAGATACCAGGAAACTATATGTGATAAAGGATATTCTCCAGGTCTCTTTATTTCTAAAAGCCAAATTCAAACTTAATCATTGCAGATTGCATCATTTAGAATGCCCTGGTACATAAACCTATAATAAGGAGGAGATACTCTGCTTAAATTCTGGAGGTTGGTTAAGTCTGAGGGACAAGGGTGCACATAAACAATGTAATATATTTCTTTGTGACGACAGTGTTGTAATCTGAAGCAAAAGGAGGAAATTCATTTCTGATGGGTAGCCTCATTTGAACCAGTGGGGGCTGCATCATTACTATCTAATTTCTCCAGGAAGCACAGACTAACAATGAATAAGAATAGGCATTAATGATAGACATAAACATGAGAAAGATGATGCTTGACACTCTGTACTTGGGTGGATAGGATTGTTTTAGAAAAAGCATTAAGAAAATAGATAATGCAGTTCAAAACTAGTACGGGAGATAACTGGGTTTGTTAAATCCATGCCTTAAATGTTTTATATGATGTTTGAGAGGCTCTTGAAGATCTAAATAATGAACACTGGCATGAAAGCTGCAAAATCAGCACCTTCTGATGTTTTTCATACTCAGGAATTTGTCTACATAGGTTATTGAGTAGGGAGGAGCATGAGGCCATTGCGTTTTGTCCCAGGGACTGGACATACAACACACGTCAACATCACCAAGCTTTGCAGTGCATAGAAGAGGGAAATGTATATTGACCCTAAAACAGCATTGAAGACTAAAGAGTCTGGATGACTTAGGGGAAAATATAAAAACCTTAGTAATATGGGCTATATAGAGGTCTGTCATCTATCTATCCTCCATACCCCCAAATTAATCTTTTCATTTTCTTCAATAAATTATTTTATTTAAAAAGTTTTTGTAAACTAGTTTTCCTTCACACACACAGAGTAGCCAATAAGTCCCAGAATATATGAAGCCACATACCAGGATTTTCTGAATATGTCCCTGATATAATCAGCAGAAAGTCACGGTTTCCATGACCTTTGACCTTAACATTGATGTTGAAGGCCTCTGTATATAGTATAATTGTGCAAAATAAAGTGATTTTAGAAGAAAATTAAATCACTACTATTAAGACTTTGTATTTTTTATTTTATAGAAAGTATGGGTTCTTTTCAAATTAGTACATAAATTATCAATGATGATACTGGAGCAAGAAATATTAATGTATATTATATAGAATTTTAGCATATAGAAGGCACTTTTACTGAAATGATAACCCTCCAATTTGACTGTGTATGTATGTGTTTGTTTATTTTTATGTGTATGTGTGTGTGTGTGTATGTGTGTGTGTGTGTGTGTGTGTGAGAGAGAGAGAGAGAGAGAGAGAGAGAGAGAGAAAAGAAGAGACTAGTGCCAAAGCCAGAATTGTGTGTATGATAGACAAGCACCTACCACTTAGCTAAGTATCTTGCCCTTTCCACTATTAAACTGAAAAATAAAACAGATTAAATGGTTTTTGGCAACAAATGTATTGCCCATAACCTGAGCACTCAAAACTTCATGTACTAGATAATTATGTGTGTACATATGATATAGATTCTAGGGCTGCTTCACTCATGTCTCCTTGAAGGTCATTGATGCCTTATCTTTCATTTCTTCCTTTTTGTTTATATTTGATATATTAAATTTATATTTATATAATTTTCTAAAATTCTGTCTTTACCTTTCTCACTCCAAATCCTCAGATATAATCATTCTCTCCTTCAAATTCATGACATTTATTCATCAATTGCTTCTCTATGAATACTG
>NW_021605136.1:236849-240730 GCF_004785775.1 Grammomys surdaster | reverse complement strand
TTTGATCTTTTGTCAGTGGACAACTCATCATTATGCTCTACCCTTGGGAGGGCCACCCTTTCTATTACTTGAATTACTTTGTTGCCTGCAGTTCTTTATGTAGGGTTGAGTTTCTTGGGCTTCTGACATGTATTTTGTCATGTTCATTAATGTGCACTTTCTTTAGGTGTTATTTGGCCAGTTATGTTAGTGAAAATTTATGGTTAAAGCTTCCGACGTTACTAGGAAATACAATCTCAAAGCAAAGAGTCTATCTTCTGCCTCATTCAATCATTCTTGCCCTCTTCAACAATGTTCCCTTTAGTGGCTATTTTTTTTTAATTATTCTTCAATTTTTTTTTTTACAGTCTAGTCATAACCCCCCTCCCTGGCTGCCCTTCAACAGTTTCTCATCCCATTCCTCCTCCCTTATCTCTAAGAGGATGTTCTATTACCCCCACCCCACCAGAACTCCCCTCTCCCTGGGGCCTCAAGTCTCTGGAGGATTAGGTGCTGCTTGTCTCACTGAGGCCAGACCAGGCAGTCTTTTGCTGTATAAGTGTTGGGGGACACATATCAACTTGTGTATGCTACCTAGTTGATTGTTATGTCTGAGAGATGTCAGAGGTCCAGGATAGTTGCGACTGTTGATCTTCCTATGTGGTAGCCTTCCTTCTCAGCTTCTTCCAGCCTTTCCCATATTCAACCATAATGGTTCCCATCTTCTGTCCATTGGTTTGGTTTAGGTATCTCCTTCTGACTTGTTGAACTGCTTGTTGGGCCTCTCAGAGGGCACCCATGTCTCTAAGTTCTTGTCTCTATGCACACCATACCATCTCAATATGAGGCCTTGGAGCCTCCTCTTGAGCTAGATCCCAATTTGGGCCTGACCTCCTTTCCCTCAGTTTCTTCTCCATTTTTGTCCCTGAAGTTGTTTAAGACAGGACAATTCTGGTTCAGAGTTTTTCACTCTGGGATGGCAACCACTTGATGCCCTGGAGATGGACTCTACAAGTTCAAGCTCCCCACTTTTAGTAATTTCATCTAAGGTCCCTCCCTCTGAATTCTGAGTGTCTTTCACCTCCTAGGTCACTGGTGCATTCTAGAGAGTTCCCCCACCTTCTACCTCCCAAGGTTGACTGTTTCCATTATTTCTGCTGGCCCTCAGGAATTTACTCCTGTTCCTCCCAATAATTTATCACGTTCCCCCTTTCCCCTCTCCATTCCCCTCCCACCCAGATCCCTCTATTCCTCTGGCCCCTGTGATTGCTTTCTTCTCCCTCAAAATTGGGATTAAGACATCCTAATTTGGACCCTTTGGGTTGTTAACCTTCTTGAGTTTTGTGGATTTTATCCTAGGTATTCTGTATTTTGGCTAATATCCACTTATTACTGAGTACATACCATGCATGTCCTTTGAGGTCTGAGTTACCTCACTCAGGATCATACTTTTTATTTCCACATGCCTGCAAAATTTATAATACCCTCATTATTAACAGATGAATACTATTCCATTGTGTAAATGAACCACAGTTTTTGTATCCATTCTTCCATGTGGGACATCTTGTTGGTCAGGGTAGCAGGCGGGCCAGCTTGCATCCCGGGCGCCACGGGCAGAAGCAAACTGGAGCAAAGAAGCTGTCCCGGAGAGCAGTGTTTGGTCACAGGGCAAGGCCCTTGGACGGCTGGGCCTGAGAGAGCGGGGGTGGGGGGTGGCAGACTGGAGGGTCTGTCTCTACCCCAGCCTCCAAAGGCAGGCAAGTGTTATAGCTCTTTCGGTTCCCTCTCTCTGATGGCAGCCCAGGAGTGCTCTCGGAGGGAAAAGTGTTACAGCTCTGCCCAAACCTCTGCTCGGAACTGTGGAGCGGGGAGAAGGGGAGTGTTGTTGTCCTTTGAAGTGTGCAGGATAGCCGGTGACTGGCGAGGACTGACAAAACACTCCGATAGCAGGAAAGATCTCACACCAGACCTCCTTTACTTTTGAGCTTTGGGGGATATATACGGTTTTTGGGGGGAGAACAGGTAACTCTTATTGGTTTGGTTTGAGAACTTGCGAATGCCTTATTTGCATGGAGGTGTTATTTCTACATGATCAAAGGCCATGGACCTCTCGGTGGAAGGGGCTGTGGGGGAGCAGAAGCTAAGAGAGCCAGATGGCTTTTTGGAAAGTTCTAAGCGGCCTCCCGTCCTACTGGCCTTCTTCAGACCAAGATTTCCAAGGCTTCAAATCTTTCTACCAAGCTTTCTGGCTTTTTCTCATAGCCCACTGCCCCACAACATCTGGGTTGCTTCCAGCTTCTGGGTATTAAAAATAAGGCTACTATGAACATAATGGAACCTGTGCCCCTGTGGCGTGGTGGCCCTTGTTTTGAGTATATGCCCAAGGGTGTTATAGCTGGGTCTTTAGGTAGATCTATTACCAATAATCTCAGGTGCCTCCTGATTGATTTCCAGAGTGGTTGTACAAGTTTGCAATCCCACCAGCAATGGAGGAGTGTTGCTCTTTCACCATATTTTTGCCAACATGTGCTGTCACCTAAAGTTTTGATGTTAGCCATTCTGATTGGTACAAGAGAGTATCTCAGGGTCATTTTGATTTGCATTTCTCTGATCACTACGGACTTTGAACATTTCTTAAAGTGCTTCTCAGCCATTCTTGATTCCTCTTTTGTGAATTCTCTGTTTAGTTCTATACCCCATTTTTTCATTGGGTTCTTTGATTTTTTGGAGATTAGCTTCTTGAGTTCTTTACATATTTTGCATATTAGCCCTCTATTGGATGTGGTGTTAGTGAAGATATTTTCTCAATCTATAGGTTGCAGATTTGCCCTATTGATTAAGTTCTTTAGCTTAAAGAAGCTTTTCAGTTTCTTGAGGTTCCATTTATCAATTCTTGATCTTAGACTGTGAGCCATTGGAGTTCTGTTTAGGACATTTCTCAAGGTGCCAATAAGTTAGTTCAAGGCTTTTTTCCTCTTTCTCTTCTATTAGATGTAGTGTTTCTTGTTTTATGTTAAGGCCCTTGATCTACTTGTACTTTAGTTTTGTGCAGGGTAACATATATGGATCTATTTTCATTTTTCTACATACTAACTGCCAGTTAGACAAGCACCATTTATTGAAAATACTTTCTCTTTTCCATTGTATTTTTCTGGCTTTGATCTTTGTCAAAGACCAAGTGTCCATAAGTGTGTGGTTTTATTTCTGGGTCTTCAATTCTATTCTTTTGATCAACCTGTCTGTCTCTGTACCAACACCATGAAGTTTTTTATCACTACTGCTCTTAGTATATAGCTTGAGGTCAGGGATGCTGATTTCCCCAGAAGTTCTTTTATTGTTAGAATAGTTTTTGCTATATATATAAAATCAATGTTGGTAAGTGTTCTAGATGTGTCTCTTGGCACTGTGCTCCAAAATTCTGCATTTTCATTGGTTATGGTTTTCATTAGTGGTTTCTTTCTGTAGAAAAGAAGTTTCATTGGAGAAAGGAAACTTTGGGCATAAGTAAAAATACTTTTGTACTTGTGTTAATGATTGTGATCATTTAGCATTTGTAGTATCTCTTACAATAACCATAATTTCACAAGCATTGATTAGATAGAGACGTTTTTAATACTAGGTATGGCATTCCTCTTATTGAGAAGGACATATGTCCAATTAGAAAGTTACTGGATACTGCAAAGGAATGTATACCACTGCAGCACCCATAGGGTTACTGTATTCTGTTTTTGCTTGATGTAGTTCATAGGTGTCATATCTGGGTAGGACTGCTATCTCCCTCTTTTGAAGCTTACATAGAATCTACTAATACCAAAAAAAAGCTGGTTTTAAGGAAGCAGTTTATTTACACTGTTTCAACTTAGGTATGTCTCAGTCCTGTTTCTGAAGATAATGGGGGGGGG
>NW_021605136.1:235230-236749 GCF_004785775.1 Grammomys surdaster | reverse complement strand
TTGTTCTCTCTCTCTCTCTCTCTCTCTCTCTCTCTCTCTCTCTCTCTCTCTCTCTCTCTCTCTCTCTCTCTCTCTCTGTGTGTGTGTGTGTGTGTTTGTTTGTGTGTGTGTGTGTGTGTGTGTATGCAATAAAATTGTAAAAGAATACTGATACAGGTCTTCCAAGATCAAAAAGATGATAATACCTCAATGACATTCTCAGACACTAATATTAATCTAGATAGTCTTTTACTCATATTTCTGCAGACTTTGTCCTAACTGATTACATGTTATGTCAAATGACAATTGACTCTATCCACCTCATTCCCCACATCTATCCATATTTCCTGGTTACATTTTGTTGTTTACTTGACATAGCTAATGTCAAATGGAAAGAGAGACCTCAACTGAGAAAATGCATGTACCATATTACCTGTAGGCAAGTCTGTAATGTATTTTTTATTTCATTTTTTAAATTAGTGAGTCACTGGCAGTGCAATACCCGAACATATGGTCCTAGGTATACTAAGAAGGCCAGTTGATCAAGAAATATAGAGAAAGCAAGTAAACAGTGTTCTTTCATAGTTTCTGATCCATTTCCTGCCTCCATGTTCCTGCCATGAATACACTTCAGTAATAGACTATGATATACTATATGTGAGATAAATTAACTCTATCCTTCCTGAGTTTGTGTTTATAAGTGTTTTACCACAATACTAGAAAGCAAGTTGAGACACCATCCTAATAATATTTGCTTCTTTCTCCCTTTCAGTAGCTCTTTCTCCCCCTAATCATCAGAAGTCACATTGCCTCTAAGTACGTATAGTATTCACCATGCAGGCTCAAGGGCTCTTGTAGGAGACTTGTTAGGGATTTCCATAAAGACATGTTCTGTCAGCATTTTAATGCAGAAGGAAGGACCCAGCCAATGATGACAATGAACCATCTGGAGAATTAACTTTGTTGATAGAAGATAGTTATGACCTATTTATTAGTATTGGGTCTTTTCTGGCTTTTCTGTATTCTTTTTTTACATTGGATATAGTCATCCTCTAGCTAAAGAAGAAATCACTTCTGCCAACATCTTAAACTTTCTTCTCAAGAAAAAGTATGTGGTGAAGATGAATGAAATTACTGAACTCTCAGAATTAAGAAAGCATTATAGACCTGTGTTACTGGCTCCCCTGCTGGAATTATTTTTCCAAATTGCTATAATGGAACTTCAAGTTTTAGCCCGGAGTAAAATCAAGAATCACATGACCCGGGGTAAGCCCTAAGACAAAAAGCTAATGAACATTACTAAGACAGACAATTAACAGTAACAGTCAAGGTCTACAAGGTGATTTGGGGAATAAAAACATCTGTCAATTAACCTGATGACCTAAGCTGGATTCCTAGATGCCACATAGTAAGAGAAATGAACAAGCTCTTACAAGTTCTCTATTGTACACACTTGTACACACACACACACACACACACACACACACACAGAAAGAGAGAGAGAGAGAGAGAGAGAGAGAGAGAGAGAGAGAGAGAGAGA
>NW_021605136.1:183968-235220 GCF_004785775.1 Grammomys surdaster | reverse complement strand
AGAGAGAGAGAGAGAGAGAGAGAGAGAGAGAGAGAGAGAGAGAGAGAGATTTAAATTAATGACTCAACTGGCAGTGGAATTCAAGCAAGCTTATCAGCTTTGTACCAAGCAGTAACATTCACACTCTAAAGGAAGAGAAATGAGTAATCTTGAATCACTTGGTATCTAAACATATCTCCAGGTATCCAAAAACTTATGTGAGAGTTCCCAGACACGACACATTTCATTCCACAGTTAGTTAGTGGAGGCTAATGTTCCTGAAAATCTAGTCTGTATTAGAGCAAAAGAAATCTTTACAGGACTCTCATACTTAATGAAAATATTCCCAGGATAAAGAGGATTAATAAGCCTTCAAGAAAGAAGTATATTTGGAGAAGATATTTAAAGGTCAGGATCCATGACTTGAGGTGAGAGAATAAATAAACATATATTCAAAACAATGTAACAGGAATGAGAGAAATTGTTTAGTGTTAAAGAACACTTACTGCTCTTGTACAGGACCTAGTTTGTTCCCAGCACCATGTCATCGGTCAGAACCATCTGTAATTCTATTTCCATATAATCTAAAAACCTCTATCTTCCGCATGGATTAGAAACACACACACACACACACATTATATATATATATATATATATATATATATATATATATATATATACCAATACTAATAAGATAAACAGTAACCTATAGGTTAGTTAATATTATGTGAAGAATATAGCATTTCCTTTAAAATAGGAGAAGTGCTTTAAAAGAGGTATCTTTAACAAAAGCGTAAGATTGATAGAGAATCTTTCAGGACAGGATGGCATGGGGTTGCCCAAAAAAAAAGCAATCACAGAGAAATTCCCCAAGGATGATATCAGAGTTTTATGGATTTTGAGTTGTTGACAGGAAGTTTTAGACCGTGGATTTAGTTTAAGATGGCATATTTGGTAAACAACATTCATAGGTCATGTTTGGTTATAAATTCACTTGATGTTTATGGGTGGCTGGACAAGTGAATCTGGAGAATGACAGAAGTACGGATTGTTCCTTCTTTGTTCTGGGCCTACATGCCTTTGTGGATGTTGTCTTGTGACCCCCACCTCTACTACTCTTGGGGTAGTTACATAGCCTGTCCAAATTACAGGTTTCACAACAGAGGAATCTCGAGTTACCAAGAAGCACTTAAAGAAATGTACATTTTCCTAGTTATCAGAGAAGTGCAAATCAAAACTGCTCAGAGATTCTATCTTACATCTGTCAGAATGGTTGAGATAAAAAAAAATTCAAGTGACAGCACATGCAGGTAAGGATGTTGAAGAAGGAGAAACACTGTTCCATTGTTGGTGGAGTGCAAACTTGTACAACCACTTTGCAAATCCAGAGTGATTTCTTAGAAAATTGGGAATTGTTCTACACCAGGACCCAGCTAAATCAGTCCTGGCCATATACCTCAAAGCAAACCCACTATATCACAGGGACACTTGCTCAACTATGCTCATAGCAGCTTTATTCATAATAACCAGAAAGTTGAAACAATCTAGAGAATTTTTGTATGAAAATTTTGAAAATTGTCCCTTGGGTACTAGAAGGTACTCTCTGCAAGCTACCAAAAGCAAACCATGGATACAAATTCAGCCACAAAAGCTTTGTGGCTTCATTCTTTCCTGCCTGTAAAATATGCTAGAACAATAGTGGCCCAGAACTTGTGGGAGTAGCCAACCAATGTTTGATTTGAATTAAAGTCACTTTATGAGAAAGAACTGACATCTGGCAATGCTTGGATAACCAAGACCCAGGGACTAGATGACCAAAAGTGGCAAGGCCAGTGCTCTAGAATGCCTTTGTCAGTGAGGGCCAGGGTCAGCTCTACACAATCCTTGGACATCAACATGGTTTCAGGCAACAGCCCAGATCAGGAACATCCACATGACCTTTGGTGGTAATATATGCCATGGACAGCAATACAAACCAGTGTTGCTCCATGGTCATTTTCTCAAACATGATACTCAGTGGCAGCATGAGACTGGATTTCGCCATATCATCAGGTGGCAAGGCAGGCTCTATACATATCAGGCTATTTCTCTCTACCATCATCTATCTGGATCTTCCTCTTAATAATGCTCAAACCTTCAGTTTTTCCTATTCTCCCATCTCTCTACCACATACATTCACATACTACATGTGGATTATGTGACTGGTGGGCCTCTGGGTGGGATGGATATTTTTTAAATTTTATTTTTTTAATTATTCACTTCACATCAAACTCACTGGCTCCCTTCTGGACACCAACCCCACCACCTCCTGCAGCCTTCTGCATATCAGCTATCCTGGAAGTTCTAGTCTCTGTGAGGCTAGGCACTTCCTCTCCGACTGAGGCCAGACAAGGTAGCCCAGCTAGAAGAACATATCCCATGTATAGGCAACAGCTTTGGGATAGGCCTTGTTCCATTTGTGTGACCTACATAAAGACCAAACTGTACATCGGCTATATGTTTGCAGGAAGGCCTAGATCCAGCCTGTGTGTTCTCTGCTTGGTGGTTTAGACTCTAAGAAGCCTAAGGATCCAGGTTAGTTGACTCTGTTGGTCTTTCTGTGGAGTTCAAGGCTCCTTCAAGGCCCTCAATTTTTCCTCCCATTCTTCCACAAGAATCCTCAAGCCCCCACCAGTGTATATATGACTGTGGGTGTCTCTATCTGTCTGAGTAAGCTGCTAGGTGAATCTTTGCAGAGGACAACCTGCTCCTGTCTGCAAGGATAACAGCCAGCATATCATTAATACTGACAGGAACTGATGCTTGTCTACGTAATGGGTTTCAAGTTGGGCTGGTTATTGGTTGGTCATTCCCTCAGTCTCTGCTCTATCCAGGTGCATGCCTTACTTGTGAACAAGACAAATTTTGGGTAAGTTTTGTGGGTGGGTTATTGTCTCTATTGCTCCACTGGGATTCCTGCCTGGCTACCGGATGTAACCTCTTCAGGTTACATATCCCTAATATTGGGAGTCAGCTAAGGTTACCCCAATTGATCTTTGGCCGTAGAGGAACATTTTTAATACAGGTATTCAGACTCTATAATATAACCATCAAGTTGTTTATTTAAAGAAAATCAGGAAATAAGAGTTGTTCAGGAAAGTTGATATTAGAAATTGAAGTTACTCCACTTGGTGGATAGAAGTCAGAAATTACTAGCAACTGAATGTGTGAGCTGTCTAAAATTTTACTCCTGACTCTCATCTTAGCAATCCATGATTCATGTTCCAAAACACCCATCTGCCTATGGCATTATAATGGTGACTCTGTGATGTCCAACTCTTTCCATATCTGTCCTGTCCTGAATGCAAATTCATTCTCCTTTTCTGATTCTCAAGTCAGAAAAGCCCTGGAGAGCCACTTAAGTTATTTTACAGGAAAATATATAAGTCAATTGAGTTGTTGATCAACATTCATCCAAAGGTCAACTTGAACATCTATTTCTCTGGTAACTTGTTAGAACTGCAAATTTCATGGTATGTCTCACAAGTGTTGATGAGCTGAGATAAGATATAAAACTTCTGACAGTATAACTGGAGAGTCTGGTGCAAAGGAGATCCCCAGAGCCCTTAACCAAAATATCCATGCTTCTTTCAGAGCCTAACTATATCTGAGTAATGCTGTCAGGAGATGGAATCACGATGGGGCAGTGGGGCAAAGATGGGACATGCTAGTCTTGCATTTTTCTTTCCCTGCTTGGTTTATCCAGTTGTTTATATCAAGGAATTACAGACAATAGGACATCATCACAAGTCACAACTGAAGTTCATAAACTAAAATCAACACCCACAAAATTAATAGTTTTATGATATGATTTCCTTCAAATATGAACTGGCACATACTACAATTTTAAGAAAATTTCCAAAGTTATCACTTCCTGTGAATTAGTGTAACATAAGCCTGAAGATCTGAAAAGTGGCCCTTTCTTCCATGTTGATTATAGTATTGTGCTTAGGTCATTATTCTGTATTCAGACATTCATTCTTTCATGCTCTGATCCACAAGCTATCCAACCACTTCTGTATCTCTTGTAGCTACTGATGGAACACAGCTCTCTGGGACAGGACAGTAAGGCTCAATCTGGAATAAACATGATGGAAGTAAAGGTAGAAGTCCTGCAGGGGGAGCTGCAATCAAACTCATTTACAAGATGGCATTTTTGGTTTTGGGAGTATAATGTAAGTAAAAGAAAACTGTAAATTGAGTAGACAATTATGTAAGTTTCAGCCCTTTCAGCCCCAACCAGGCAATTATGATACAAAAGTAACTATGACAACAGAGGTATGACAGAGCTATGTGAGTCTGCTGAAAAATTGTGCATCTATAAAATATAGGTGATAACAATAGCTACAGATTATATTCAACAAAATATAGTTCAAGAATGGAAAATGCTGAAAAGTAATTAGAGCTAAGATCTCAAATTTTGGAGAAAATGATTACTTTATTGAAAGGAGGTTGTACAGAAATGTGTTTTAGAAATTAGTTAAAAATACTAGATCACTCCACAATTGTAAATCAATGCCTGAATATAAGTTTAGATAATTTTCTCTATCTGAAACAAATGACAACAACCTACAATCACTATGTATCAGTCATTATCATTCATGGAAATGAATAATTAGTAATAAACAAATGTTTCTGAATTAAGAATGAGGAATGCATAAAATGACCCTTGACCAATCTCAAGCAGACATATTGAAAGACTTGGGGTTCACAGACAGTAAAACATAGACTATCACAGTGAACACAAAAGACCAATTTGATTATCAGGACAATGATTATATGTGAGAAGCAAATATGTGTATTAAAATAAGTAAAAATCTATGAATCTGCACTCACATCTTAATGAAAATGAGATATTAATAGTAAAACTAATGATTTCATATACATTTTCTTACATTGAAAAAGGGGGAAATAAATTTTGTGATTGAGAGTGCTTTCAAATGTTGTCTAATCCAGATTTGAAGTGGACATCACGTACTGATGGAACAGGACAAAGTTTTGCAACAGTAACCTGAATGCAATGAGAACAGAAGACATCTGATTATTTCTGCCTACTATGTGATGTGCTGCATTACCTTAAAATTAACATGTTGGAAGTGTAACTTCCAGTGTCCTATAATGTGACAGAATATGTAGAGATTATAGTTTTGAAATCAATTAGTTTGGATGAGGTTTTAATGTGCATAGAAGTCTCCTATGAATAAACAAGGAGTTTCCTCTGCAGTAGAAAGGACCATTGCATAAGTCACAATTGGTCTAAATACAGAGATTGTTAGTCACCAGATGCATTTACAAGACAACCTCTCTGGGAACTTACGATTCAGGGAGCATTGCAGAAAAGGGACGAGAAGCAGTGTGAGAGACGAAGGTCCAGATAAGATGCTGTGAGATAGTCTTTTCTATAAAAACATATCAAAGACAGGAAGTGGGAGTGGGTCTAGGAGAAATTGGTGAGAGGAATGGCATGAAAATCCATTATGTTACATTCTCTACAAATTAGTACAAATATTATATTATTTTTAATTCATATAATAATAAAAATATAAGAGAAAATAATGATTCAGAGAAACCATTTAAAAGACCACTGAAGCCACAGAAAGAGGCAGCTCAGAAGACCTCAGGGGAAAGAAACTGTTCTGATCCATGGCACCAAAGTTACATTCTTCTCAAAGTGAGAAAATTTTCTTCTGATATTTATATAATTATTTGTACTATTTGTTAAAAAGCCTTTTAATGAAGACCCAATGAACATTTACATGAATTAAATCACTAAGAATAAATGATTATTTAAACGGTCCATTTTGTAAAGTCACTGTTGTTCAGTGTTCAAAATTTACAGAGAGTGAAATTTGAGGGAAAAAAATTAGAACTGTTTCATAATGGAGGAGATAACACCAATAGCCTGTGCATTTCAACCATTATATTAAAAAGCAAAATATGGTTACAACTGCACAACAATAAAATGTCCTTGAAGAAGAACTAATATTTTTTTCCTGATTACATGACTTTATTGGGGTTATATAGGACATGCATAGTAAAGTCATAAATGATCATAGACTGGAGTTATGTATCCATGGGTAAGAGAAAGCACTGCTTATGTAACCTATCCACATTCAGTTTCCAGCATCCATATGATGGATGGCTCCATGGGCTTTGGAGTCCTTCTCTGAACTTTACAGGCACCATATACATATGTTGCATCCTTGAGTGTATATTGCTAAAATACTGATGGAAATATAAAAATGCATAAACCTTTTACTCAGAAAAGGGGCAGTAGAAAGAGCCCCGGGTTTTCTTATAAAAGCTAGATCACCTCTGTCAAAGAAAAGGAATGTTGCCTAAGAGTGATCCTCTGTTGTGTCTAAAATTTCCACCAGTATTTTTAATAGCAAAGAAGTATTCCATTGTGTAAATGTACCACATTTTCTGTATCCATTCTTCAGTTGAGGGACATAAAAATTTTTGGAAGTAAATAGATTGAACTAGAAACATCCTAAGAGAGGTAAATCAGATAAAAATACATACATGGTGTGTATTCACTGATCAGTGAATATTAGCCCCAAAGCTTAGAATACCCACAATTCAACTCAGAGATCATATGAAACTTAACAAGAAGAAAGACCAAAATGTGGGTGCTTCAATTCCCCTTAGAAGGGGGAACAAAATAATCATGAGAGACAGAGGAAGAGAAGGACCTGGGTGGGAGAGGAGGGGGGATTAAAAAAAGGGAGGGACTTCAGGACCAAGCATAGGAAGACACAGGAAAGAAGTCAAGAGGGCCACAAGAACAAATTGAAATAAGTAGCAATGTGGGGAGGAGAATGGGAAGAACTTCTAGAAAGTCTCGGAACCCAGAGATATAAGAGTCTCCCAGGACCCAATGGGGGTGACATTAGCCAAAATATCCAAAAGTGGTGAAAAAGATCCTTAGAACTCCATCTCTATTAGTTGTAAGGACCCAGGAAGAGGACCCCAACTCAAGTCCCAATTAGCGCGCACCCAAGGAGACACGAGAGACTTACTTGATGCAATGGCAAAAGGCAGTTTACTAACAAGGGCCCTTGGATCAAAACTCATCCCACGCAGGGGAGAGAATTTCGATGAAGACCCCAGGAAGTTTAGAACTTTTATAGGGGGAGGGACAAGGGGGAAGGGAAAAGTGGGAAATTCTGGCGCGGTTACATATGATTGGATATTTCAAACATCAGCACTTTGCGTAAGCAATCATTTTGACAGGTTGGATGGCCCACTATTTTTGACCATGAAGCCTCAGACCTTCTAGGATAAACACCAGGTGGCCCATTACTCACTTGGGCATGTTTAGACTGGTCAAGATATGTCTTTGGTTGTTTCTACATTTCTGGTCACCTCGTCCCTAGAGGGGCTTGATATTTTTATTATGGCTACTCTCAGTAAGCTCAGCAAGCTGTCCTGCGGTCTTTGCCAAGTTGTTTGTGGTCTCTGCTGGGCTGTTTTAATTTTTACCCTTACATTAGTCAGACATGACAACCCAGTGGACGATGGAGCCACTCATCAATTTCAAATCTTTGAAGTAAGAATTTTTTCTGTCTAAAGGAAATTTAGGAGTAAAAAAGGAGCAAAGACTGAAGGAAAGGGAATACAGACACCCCTGACCCCAACCTGGGTATCTATACCATCCACAGACACAATAACTCAAACTATTGCTGATGCCAAGAAGTGCTTGGAGACAAGAGCTTTGTATGGCTGGCCTCTAAGAGTTTCTCCCAGCAACTGATTAAGACAGATGCAGATAAAGCCAACCATTGGTCTGAATCTGGGGACCCCAACAGAAGAGTTAGGGTAAGGACTGAAGGAGCTGAAGAGGAAATACAACAATATCAAGTAACTGGACCACTCAGAGCTCCCAGAGACTAAAGCACGAACAAAAGAGTATAGATGGGTGGATTCATGGCTTCAGATATGTATATAGTAAAGGACTGCCTTATATATGGCATCAGTGGGAGGGGAGGTGCTTGGTAATGTGGAGGCTTGCTTCCCCAAAGAAGGGGATGCTAGAAGGGTGCTCTGGGTGCGAGTAGACGGAGAAGCACCTTCTTAGAGGCAAAGGGGATGGGGGGATGTGGATGGGGGTTTGAAGAGGGGAGACCTGGAATGGGGATAATATTTGAAAAGTAAATAAATAAATAATTAATAAAAAATTCCATGCTCTTGGTTGTCTGAAGCACTTCACATAGGATTCTTCTGGTTTCTAGATTCACTGTTATGATTAAAAGAATCAAACAATAATAAATCACACTCATATGACTTTTAATATCCCACTGCATGAAGTGAAATACAGGTTTGTTTGTAAGAAATCATAATTAGTAAAGTGGTGTCCTAAAGATATGTAGTGTAATGGTTCAGAGTTGTTTGATATTCTCTCTCTCTCTCTCTCTCTCTCTCTCTCTCTCTCTCTCTCTCTCTGTGTGTGTGTGTGTGTGTGTCTTAGAAATCTAGTCTACTATGCATGGATAAGATCTATTTTATGTTACTTAATGACTTTCCCTTGCATCTACTTGTTTATTTGTATAACTACGTTTTACATACATTTAATTTGTGTAGTTTTACAAAAAAGAGAAAAATCAAGTTAGATGGCAAATTTCTAAGATTTTCTTATTCTACTCATTTTCCTAAATTTTAGAATATGTTCATCAACTATAGAAATTCCATCAGGAATACTGATTGCATTACATTGAGTTCATGTTCCAATTAAAAAAAAATATATGCATGTAAAATGGGTCATTGAGTTGCAGTGAATGTCTCCTGATTAAGAGCAACTGTTGGGCTTGTAGAGAATCTGAGTTGGATTCTCAGCATCCACATGATGACAAACCACAGCTTTCTTTAACTTCAGTTCCAGAGGATCCAGCACCATTCTCTGCCTTCTGAGAGCACCAATCATGCACACTGTGTTCTACATATGAACTAGCAAAATACTTATACATTTAAAATATTTTTATAGTGCTTTACATTATGAACAAAAATATATTTGTGTTCATTTGTGTGCCCTTCAACGTACAAGACTTATACTGTTATCCTCGGTATACCTCTCTTTGGTCTCTTTTATGACAATTCAGCTAGGCTCCATTTCCACAGTACTCTGCAGATAGGATAAGCTGAAGGGTTTTGTGATGATCTTGTTGTTCTAGTTCCTCCATTTGAGACATTGCTTGATTACAAAGATGGCTATGTTGTCTCTAATAGATTCCATTTGGGCTTAAATTGCACTGTGTCCACCTTACTAATGAAATGCCCAATTCCAGTATTTTCTCCCCATTTTGTGATCAACCTTTTTCCAATCCCATGGATCCCCAGGCCTCTCTTGAATTCTATTCAGTTTTTCCTTCCCAGGAAGGTATTTGTGTCCACACATCAGTCCTACATACATAGGTGAATATATTTATGTCTGCATCTTCAATTTAATATGACTCCATTGCTTAATGTGTCTGTTTTTATGCCATTACAATGTGGATTTTATTACTATAGTTCTGTAGTACATCTTGAGATCAGGAACAGTGATAATTCTGGAAGTTCTTTTGCTTAGGATATCCTAGGTTTTTTCTGTTTCGCTATGAATCACATCCATATGGGTATTTTTCTTATAAGGTCTCTACAGAATTGTGTTGGAGTTTGAATGAGGATTTCACTGAACAACTAGATTAATTTTCAGAGGATAGAAAGTTTTAGTGTGTTAATTCTACTGATTCATGATCATGGGATATTTTTCATCTTCTAATATTTTCTTTAATTTCCTTCTTCAAAGTCTGAAAGTTTTTATCCTTCAAGTCTTCCAATTCCTTGTGTTATCTGCAGATATTTTACATTGTTCATGATTGTTGTGAATGATGCTGCTTTACTAACTTCTTTTTCAGCTATTCAACATTTGTATACAGTAGAACTACTGATTTCTTTGGTTCTTGTTTTGTTTGTTTGTTTTTGAGTTAACCTTATATCCAACCACTTCACTAAAGGTGTTTATCATCTGTACTTGTTTTCTGATACAAGATTTTAGGTTGCTCTTGTGTACAATAAGAGACACTTTGACCTCTTCCTTTTCTATTTTTATTTTATTTTATTTTATTTTATTTTATTTATCTCTTTTAGTTGTCTTTGCTTCAGCTACAACATCAAGTATTATTAGATGACACATTTCTATGATTTTCTAATTTCACACGTTGGATAGAATATATATGGAGAGAGGATATATGGAGAAAGGGAGAGGAGAGGAGAGGAGAGGAGGGGAGGGGAGGAGAGAGGGAGAGAGAGAGAGAGAGAGAGAGAGAGAGAGAGAGAGAGTGTTTTGGCCCTTATTTAAGTGAAATTGATTTGAATTTCTCTGCATTTAATTTCATGTTGGCTATAGGCTTTCTGTAAATTGCCTTTATTATGTTTACATATGTCCCTTATATCCCTGATCTCTCCAAAATTTTTATCATGAAGGAGTGATGGATTTTGTCAAAGTCATTTTCAACATCTAATGAGATGGTCTTTTTTTCAGTTTGTTTATCTGGAGATTATGTTGACAGATATTCATATGTTGATCCATCATTAAGTTGTTGTTTTTAATAAGTAGTACTCCATTGTGTAAATGTGCCACGTTTTCTGTATCCATTCTTCTGTTGAGGGGCATCTGGGTTTTTTCCACCTTCTTGCTATTATAAATAAAGCTGTTATAAACATAGTGGAACATGTGACCATGTTATATGTGGGATAATCTTTTGGGTATATGCCCAGTAGTGGCACAGCTGGACCTTCAGGTAGAACTATTTTCATTTTCTGAAGAACCAGCAAATTGATTTACAAAGTGTTTTTCCAGCTATCAGTCTCACAATGGAAGACTGTTCCTCTTTTTCCATATCCTCACCAGCATCTGCTGTCACATGCATTTTTGATCTTAGCCATTTGGATTGGTGTGAGGTGGAGTCTCATGGTTGTTTTGATGTGCATTTCCCAGATCACTAATGATATTGAACTTTTTAAAAGTGCTTCCCAGCCATTATAGATTCCTCAGTTGAGAAATTTTGTTTAGCTACATGCAATGCTACATCCAATAGAGCTTTAGTATCCAAAATATACAAAGAACTCATGACGTTAGACAATATTCTTACAGATTATGTCCATAAAAGAATGGCTTGTCATTTAAAAATAGGCACTATAGGCCAGGCTTCATACTGCAGGTGGGATGAGGATATCCAGTGGCCAACCTACAGTAAGTGTTCAAGTATGTGGTGGATAGATGGGATAGAAATAGAAGTGAAAAAGTTTGAGGTGCTACTGTAGATGGGTGGAGAGGAATGTTTTGTTGTGAGTAGCCAGCTTTACATCCTGAAACCGTATTGAAGTCCCAGCCCCTGGAGTTGTTGGGTGACACACTTTTGTTCATGGTCATGCTGCAACATGTCCTTGGCTCATATTACTACTAAAGACTAAGCAGTCATCCCTCATCTGAGATGTTGCCTGTGACCATGTAGATGCCCAAGGGCTGTCCAGAGCTGGAGACACATTTCATTAGATTCAGTGCTCTGGAGAACTGGCCTTGTCTCTCAACTACTCAAGGCCAAGAGATAGCAAGCTCCGCACTTCACCTGTGAAGCACAGCAAAACTGATCCTAATATTGAAGGTATTGGTAGGCGAGCCTCAAGGATGTGAGAACTGGAGAGCTGATATTGCTCTCTGTGGGCTATAGCTGTGTGTGAGCTAGATGGGGCAGCTATAGAGAGCTTGTTCTTGTGATTTGGGTGCAGAAGATTTAGTGGTGTGCCCAACTCAGCTCCCATGCAGGCCCATATCTAGCATCTTGAGTTAGCATACCCCAAAACCTACCACATGTATAAACTGCTGGAGATTGTAAATTGTCTACTCCTGCAGCTCAAAAGCTGTAGAATCTCCACAACATAGGGCAACAAAAGGATAAGCTACAGGAGTCTTGGTGGGGATTCAGTATTAATAGTGTAGCAAAAACCAGATATCATGAACCAGACCAATTATTCATTAAAATAAACTTTTGGAAATAAAGATATGTGGATGAAAGTGTATACTATGGGATTGACTGTGACATATTATTGCTTCCTCAGAAAGACATTTTATTTTATTTTGTTTTTGTTGTTTTTAATTTTAATTTTTGATGAGTTTGGAAGGACAGAGGGTAGAAAGATGAGTGGGAATGGAGTGTGTGATATGGAACTCACATTGAATAACTAAAAAAGGTTTTCAAAAGTGAGAATTCTATCTTCTCAGTACTCTTTACATTGAAAGACTACTATCTTGAAACTAAATCAAGACAGTGAATAGTTTTCATCAGACCATTATAACCTAGAAAGTGACAAGAAGATATTAAAAAGCTGAATAAAAGAAAGTAAGAGTTCTATGTTAAGTTATATTTCACTTCCAAGCTGTAAGCAAAGTGAGACAGTTGTCTTGAACTTAATTGGAAAGCAGTTATCATATGTACACATTACTTAAGAAACTCAAGAGAGAGTCTTTTGGCATTGTTATTGATATAAGCAATGACCAAAACCACATTTTTAAAACAAAAAAGCAAGCAAGCAAACAAACAAGTAAATCCCAGGAGATTGGAAATGAGTTTAGGAAAAGAAAACAGCAAAAACTAAAAAACAACCTATCATTTTATAAATTATATAATATCCAAGTGAAAGAAATCTTAATCCTTGAGGCAGGTGTACAAATGTGTATGTCTGAGGTAGGTTATAGGACTATTAATATCTGGAGAGACAAGCGTTTAGAAAGCTGTAATTTTGAGGTCAAGTTGAATGAGATTGAGTTTCCAGGATTAAGCTATAGATTAAAACCCTGTTTGTAGAAACAAAGAAAAAAGTAAAACAGAAAATTAATGAATAATAACAGACCTTTTACAGGATGCAAATATTCTAAACACAAAATATAATTTACCATGAAAGTAGAATAATTGAGGGGATAAATGAACCAAATATTAGTTGTCTAATGTATGAGAAGTAGCAATTTGTAGAACTAAGCACAGAAATAGACAGGAATATACAAGTTTTCAGAATTGATTTCATGGGCATTCCCAGAGCAGATCAGTAATAAAATATTAAAGCATTCCTTATTTATCAGTGAAGACCATTTTAGACCTAACAGAATTTTATAAAATACTATCATGAGAGATCAGAGTATGACTATTCCTCAAGAGCATGTGAGACATTGTCCAGACAAAAACTGTAGAAAACTGTAAAAGACAGCAAGCATTTATGTCATCTTCTTTCACGTAGAATGCATGAACATACACTCTCACATATGGTGGACAGAGGTTCATCTTAACTGGTAATATTTACATTCTACACAACTTTGGTTTTCCTTATTTAATTATTTTGAAGCAAGTTCCCCCTATGGGCTATAGTATACTGAGTAGGTTAGGTTGGCTGGGGAATTCCAAGAATTCCATGAGTCTCTCTCTTCCTGTTTCCAAGACTCAAATCATCATTCCTTTGTTGTTGTTATTTTTAATATGAGTTTTGGAGATCGAATTTAGATATCAATGTGTGCACTGTGATTAGTTTGGAATTCAAGCCCTACTCTATCTTCTGTAATGAGAATGGGATTAAAAATCAATGGAATAAAGAGACATGAAAAGTGCAAAATATGAAGGTAAAAATGCACAATTTTTATTAAATTATATCAAGTAAAAAATCAAAGGATGTATTACAAATTATCCTAAGAAAAATGAAAATACAAATACAACATTAAGTTTATGAGATGGCCTGCTAACAAAGTGTTAACAACAGATCTGTTTGTTAAACTTAATTAATTATGTGTATATTGTTGTCAACAAAGAATGTTATAGTTTCTCAAATTAACAGCCTGATTGCCTGATCACTGGGAAGTTTTAAGATGAAAGTGATAGTTTTAGCATTGCAATCTAGCAGATAAAGTAAGCATCCTAACACTATCAATTTTAGTTTCTAAGTATATGTAACAAAATTCACATTAATTAGGGTACATAAGAATTTTTCATCTTCATTCACACCCTACCATATAAGATTAAGACAAATTCAGAGTACAGGGGTGGGGGGAAGTTTTCCAGCAAGTGAATGGCTGATGTTCAGAGACATGAATTGCAGAGGATAGAGGAGAGGCTGTGATGTTTTGTGCTCTATGCTGAGTTAAGTGATTCTGATATAAAGGGATGGATTTTAAACATTTTGTTGTACACTAAGTACACTAAGAGTGTGATACTCACCACCTATAGAAATTTAACACAATGTACAAAATGACTAGAGACAAAAAACATTTCTCCATTACTGCTTGATTTTCTATGTTAAGTTGCTGCCTTGTCAGCCTTTGGATAGAGCCTTGTCAGAGAAACTTCCTCAGGAAATTCAGGACCTAAAGACAATAAAATACTTATGCACTTCCCCTCTGTCTGTCTGGTCTGTTTCTATGTGTCTGTGTATCTGTCTCAGATATATATGAGTTCAATAGTTTCCAGTAGACACTTCAATAGTTTTTAAAAACTAGCATTTCGTTGGG
This sequence comes from Grammomys surdaster, assembly GCF_004785775.1. Lineage (NCBI taxonomy): Eukaryota > Metazoa > Chordata > Mammalia > Rodentia > Muridae > Grammomys > Grammomys surdaster. The sequence continues at coordinate 220,675 of NW_021605136.1, read as the reverse complement.
GGCACTAACACATTTGTTAAGTACAGATAATTTTTTAACTAGGTCTGGAATATATATATATATACTCTAAGTTCACCTCAGTCTTTTATTGGTTACATACTTCCTTTTTGCATTATTTTATCCAAACCCATTATTTTCCTGAAATATAACTATTCCATGTAACTATGCCACCAGAAAACACAATGCACACACAAAGTCAGAGTTCGGTGTCTGCAAAACAAGTTATGCATTAACTTATAACTCTCAGAAAACCCTCCAAATCAGAGGTCATCTGGGCAAAATCTTGACATTGCAGCATTAGATTGAAAATAGAAAGGTGCTAAGCAGGTCAGGATAATAATATTTTTAGCTTGTCTAAATTTGCAGAATCTCTTCCTTTGGTTTATTGAGTTCATCTAAATATCTATTTCTACAATATTTTTCAAATTTTCCATATGCAATTTTAATTCCTCTTACAGTTTCCCCCAGGGATCCTTCACAATCCTGAATTTGGTTTCTTAGAGATAGTAGCCTAATTTTCTTAGGCAGGCAATGCCAGCGGATCATATCAGTATGTTCTAGTCTTTCCAGGAATGTCAATTCACTAGTCCAACAACCGCCATCTGAGATCCAAACTTTTCTACCCATCATTTTTATCTTTTTTATTATACATATATGTTCCAATTTTCCCCAATAATATTTCTGGATCAAACTTTTTATTATTAGAGATCTCTTCTCATGAGGGCTCTCACCATTTCTCACTAATTCACTAAACTCAGCTATTTTTTTTCTCTAGCTTGTCCCTTGTAATGTTTATGGACATCCCTATCCTTAGGGATCCAGGTCCATTATCTCTTTTCTTTGTGGTCTTCAATTCTGTTAATTACAAAAACTTGAGGTTTCTCAAAACTGTTTCCTGCTTAAATAGTTCCTGGTACAACGAACCATTATGAGTTGTCTAAAATTTCCAAGAGAACAATTAAGACAGTCAGCCTCCACATTCAGAACCCCTTGTCCCTATATGCTTGGTTTAAGTGATTAAATAGCCAGGCTGTAACAGTTTGTTTCTAATAGACATTAAAGCCATTTTGTTGCAGTATGTCTCCAACCCCAATAAGCCTGTGCAAAAACACATAACTCAGTTACAATACTTATAACTTGCATACCTAGATTGGGCAGATTTACCACTATGCTACACTGTTCCATAGCTATGAGGTCCCTCGATACTTGTGGCTTCTGGGGGCCATGTAGCTCTGTTCTATCTTTCTTTCATCTCCTCTTCCTCTGTCTTCTCCTCTCTCCCTCTTTTCCCCAGCTCTCAAAAGCCTTCAGCTCCACTTTTCCCTTCCATTGCCTAATCCAAGCTCTAGCCTTTATTTGTCTAGTTAAAATGGGGAAAAGATTCACATGAAATTATCTGAGTAAGAGACACACTCTTTGTTTGGGCAGCCCCTCTTGAGGAAGCAGAATTAACATCAGATTACAAATAGCACTAGGGCTACACAACACCATTTACTTCTCTAGTGATTTCCTCCATCCCTTTTCTAGATTTTGCTGGGACCCAGGTAGAACTTGTTCTTGCATTTCAAATTAGGAAAGTAGGAGCACAGAAGAGCATTTTCTGGTATCAAGCCAAGAAGTCACTAATACTCTAAACTGCTCTGCAGGACACAGTGTCTCTTTCCAACCAAGAGAGATGAAAGGTGGAGTACATATCAGTAGAGCTTCTCTGGTGTCTGAAATTAGAAACAAAACAGAAAGTCACTGATGTAATCTATAACTGTTTTGCTGAATTGAAAATTTGGGATTGATTTTCAATAAGATTTAAATGCTATGCTTGTATAGCTGAATTAGAAAGACAGTGGATTCCACATTGAGCTTAAATAGTGTTGCAATACAGTCTAAAATTTCTCTCACCTTGGAGCCAAAATAACTGGCACCACATGATTTGAGCTGGAACTTCAGTGTTTAACTGGGGTTCTATTTGAGGAGACTCTCCCCAGAGTTTTGGTCAGGATCTTAATATGGGTACTAGCAAACACTGGGAGCTAAGGATACCATGCAAAACAGGGGTGACATATTCCAATCAGCATAGATATTTTTCATACACTAAAGCAATTCAACCACAGGTATTCGGTAGAAAAGCTCTTGCTTAAATTAAGACAGGGTAGAATGTATTACTCTCATAGAAATGTGTCCATGGTTCATCCCACTTCACACATCAACAAGAAGGTTGATAGGTAAATGAATGCATGCATATTTATACGGCAAATGTGCCTTTTTTTTTCACTGACTGATTATCCAATTTGAGGTCTGTCATTCTGTTTCACTATATGAAAGAACTAACAGGTCAGCACTTTACGAGCCATAGTGATGTTTGCTCAGTAAAAGCCACAACTCTTCAGAGAGCAAGATCTAGACAGATACCTTAAAGAAAGATGCAATGTCCAAGGAAACAATCACTCACCTGCTCAGCTTCAGATTTACATGGAGTCATCTGAAAAGCTGTACTTGTTGCCTTTGTCTGTGGGAAGTATAGCCTTCATTTTTCTTTACTTTCAATTTCTGCTCACAGATGGTTTTATTTGGTTCACAATCGTTCCAATCTAAACCGTGGAGAGATTTTTGGTGTATGTTCTCCCATCTTATATTCCATTCCTTAAATATGCTAATTTCTGAATGCAAGTAAACTATTTTACTCTTCTGTTTCTTTTCTGTGTTTCTTTGAAGCAGATTTATTGATGCTCTCAGAAGAAAACATTTGTGGTCAAAAGTGACAGTCTAGTTGTTGTCATTCAGGGTGAGGTCAAATAAGTTGGGTCAAACACTTGTGCTCACTCTGTTGTGTAGCATCAGTCAGTTTCCTTATTCTCTCAACACGTGATGATGTGAAGAAACCTGAACATGCCTCCATTTCTTGTGAGAGTTCAAACTTGTGTAGCCACCATGGAAATCAACATGGCAGTTTCTGAGAAAACTGGGAATTCATCTACTCCAAGTCCCAGTATAACACTGTTGGGTATATGCCCCAAAGGCCCTCCATCCTACCACATAGGCACTTGTTCGACTATGCTTATAGATGCTTTTTTATGATAACTAGATATTGGAAACATCCTAGATACCCTTCAGTAGAAAGGATAAAGAACATGTGATACATTTACATATAGAGTATTGTAACAGCATTTTTCCCTGTCCAATTAATTTAAATACTAATACAACAAGAAGCTTGTAATTGGACATGGAAAGGGTGGGGTAACTAAGTGTTGCAGAGTCAGTAAGTAAGATAGGAGAAGAAGGAAGCAAGATGGAGGACAAACATGATGATTCAGATTCCACATGGCTTTAAATAGCCACAGGTAGCTATGATATCATAGGGATAGAATAATTGGGATAATTTGTCTAATCTAGGTGGTCATCTTTGTATCATTATCAACTGGTTCTGAAATTATTGTGTTGGGCATCTTGTGAATTAAGAATTTAATGTTATATAAATATGATTGATTAGTTACAACCTCCTAGAGTTTTGGTTTACTGGGTTAAGGGGAATTGTGACCGCTGACCATAGCGGGTAGATGGCTGAAAAGGAGCCAGCAGCTCTTTGTCAAGAGAACCAGAGCTGGGAAGACTGTAATCGTTCAGTCGCTGATGGGGCTAGTTTAGAGGCAGAAGCAGTGAGACCACCACAAGGGCAGAGAGTACCTTTGTGTAGCAAGGAAGCTCGCCATCATTTTAATACTTCCAGCAGAGAATTAGTAAACTGTTAAAATGACTTTATGAAATTTGCAAGTAAATGGGTAAAACTAGAAAATATCATCCTTCATGATATAGCCCAGAACCAGAAAAATAACCATGGTATTTACTTACTTATGAGTAGATTTTAGCTGCTATGTAAAAGATAATCATAATACAATCTTGGACAATAGAGACTAAGTAACAGAATGGATTGAGGGAGTAGGCATGGATTTCCCTGGGGTGGGGAACTATAATAGATTTTGTGAGTGATCTGGGGCCACATGAGGATGCAGAAGGAATGAGATGGGGTATTGGCAGTGGTGGAGAGAGAGAGTACTTGGAAAGATTACTGAAATTGGGCAGGGGAAGTATTTGTGGGGTTATTTAGAAACCCAGTGCTATGAAAACTTCTTAGAGTCTTATAAGAGAGACCCTAGCAAAGCCTCCAAGCAGTGGGTGATATGTAGCCTAAAACTGGCCATCTTTTATAAAAAGGCAATTCTCCTAGCCTTAGACTTGGAAATCAAACAAGTCACAAAACCTTTGACCTACAAATTGTCTTGACTGTAAAATGTGCTGGGGTAATGGTGATTACAAACTTGTGGGAATGCCCAAACAATAACTTGTCTAATTTGAAGTCAGTACTATAATAGAAAGCCCATGACAAAGAGACCTTAGGTAGAACCAAACAGAACTGGAAAAAAATCAATTAAATGATTGTTTTGTGTTCTGCTATACTCTCAGATTACTGTGTAGCCCAGTCATCACTGCAGTGGCTTCCACTGGCAGGTAGTGGGAAGACACCTGGAGACCCACAGACAAATAATTGTCAGAGTTCAGGAAGCCTTAGGGAAGAAGGAAAGTATGAAAGCATTGTAGAAGACAGAGGATTCAAGGACACTGGAACACAGTTCACAGAATCAACTAAGCAGGACTAACAAGGGCTCATAGAGAGTTAAGTAGCAATATAGCTTACATTGGTCTGTGCTACTGCCACTGCAAATATGTTGTATTTGTTTAGCTTAGGGGTTTTGTGGAAGTATCTCTTACTCTTTTCTTTGTTCTTGAGACCATTTTCTTCACACTGGGTTACTTCATCCAACCTTGATATGAGTATTTTGCAAAGTCTTATCTCATGTTGTTATCCCATGATAGGGTGATATCATTGGAAGCCTGCTATTTTGAAAGTAAAATCCAGGAGTAGATCTGGTGCAGAGAAAAGTTTGGGGCTGGGGGAGTTAGCAGAGTGGAGGGAGAAGAAGCAGTTGGTATGTATTGTATGAGAAAAGAATAAGTAAGAAAAAAATCTTTACATATACTGAGGATATTCAAATAGGTTCTGCACATTAAAAGACATACACATGAACAGAAAGTGTATTTGTATTCATAATATAAACCACTATAACAATATTTTAAATGTATATGTATCGACTGCTTATATGTAGTACACAGTGTCCATGACTGGTATCCTCAGAAGCCAGAGAAGGGTGCTGAATCATTTGGAACTGAAGGTAAAGATAGCTGTGGTTCATTAGGTGAGTGCTGAGAGTCAAACCCAGGCTCTCTTCAAGTTCAGCAATTGCTCTTAACCAGGGGACATTCTCTCCAGCTCAGAGAATCACTTTTAAATATATGATTTTATCTTATAGGGACATGAACTCATTTTAAAGCAACTAATATTCCTGAAGAAATTTCTAATGTTGATAAACTCATTATAGAATTTATTTCAATGAATGGAATAACTAAGATCTTAGAAATGAAATATTATAACTTCTGACTTGATTGTTCTCTTTTGTATAAAACTACAGTCATTAAGTCCATATGAATCGTAGATATACATATAAACAAATAGGTGAATAGGACATCATGAGGAAACACTAGATCGATCCATACATAATAGGCTATGTTTCTAAGACAGAAAGTGTGCCTTGTTGTTAATGTGTGCTGGAATGTGCATCCATTCTTCTCTGAGTCACCACTGATGATACAACTCAGACTCTTCAAAGGAAACAACTGCAGTCTCTGTTAAGGCAGAAAAGACATTGGTTGTCTTTGTTGCTGAACATGAAGAGGAAGGAAGATAGATACAGAAAAGACTGCTTAACCTCTCCTACCAAAACAAATGACTCTTCATGAGCTTAGATAAGACTTCTATTACATGTAAGGTACAGTTTCAATGGTTGACTTACCATGAGGAATATCTGGGGCAGCCAAGCCACACACTTCTACTTCCACAGAGGTTTATGTTATGACATGTATCATTGTGGGAGGAAGCTTTTTATAATGTAGACAATAATAAGTGGCAATGTCATCAGGTTCCAGGTTGCTGATGGTGAGAGAATAGTCTATCCCAGATCCACTGCCACTGAACCTTGATGGGACTCCTGAGAGTAACTTTGATGTGTAGTAGATGAGGAGTTTAACATTTCCATCTGGTTTCTGCTGATACCAATTTAAATAGTTGTCAATGCCCTCACTTGCCCTGCAACTGATAGAGACACTGTCTCCCAGAGAGGCAGACAGGGAGGGTGGAGTCTGGGTCATCTGGATGTCACATCTGGCACCTAGGAGTGGAGATATAATAAATACCAAAAGAGTTATGCATGAAAGGAAAGGACCCACTCCCAAATGCCAGCCAACAGGGATTCCTGTGAAACAGTGAAATTTCCATTTTAGACCATTTTACCTTGAAACCAAAGCAACAGGAGCCCAAAGAACTGAGCAGTGGCCCTCATGTCCATGATGAGTTTTGACTGCAATGACAATGGCTCAGGATGTGACTGCTATATGAAGAAGTCCCCAAAGATAGGAAGTAAGTGTATGCAAAACATTGGCAACCAGTAAGATCTGAGCACAGCTGCAAGAATCACTCATCTCAGCACTTAGCACAAGCACAGTGACCCCAGATGACTAAGGTCAGATCACACATATGCCTCTGGAGACTACATTTAATATGTAAGTCTTTAAAATTACAGATGTCATTTTGAAGGTTGTTTGAAAATTTCTACTATACATGAACACTAATTGTAATACTATACTTCAAGTATACATTGAATGTAATAAAGAAAGATATCCTGCTTTCTAAGAATATTAATCAAAGAAAATATTATTATTGAGATTAATAATTCACATTGTTTAAAAACACTATTTGTTATCATTATGAAGTATTTGTGTGTTTTGAGTAGTCATTTCTTTAAATTAAAATCATAATATACCAGGATTGTTTTGGTGAATTAAAAAGTAAGATTTAACAGAATTAGTCATGCTTAAAACAGTATAAATGTGTAAATGCACAAAACGTGCACATATAACACCTGATCCCAACAACCTGTGTAACTAGGAATTCTTAGTTCATATGAATATGAAGGTGTTTTTATTCTCGTGGGCTAAATGGGATGTACCTTTTGCTCAGTTTTGGATCCTGCAGTTAAACACTATTCTAGTATTTACTGTCATTTACCACAATTCTTCAGCATGTGTGTGTGTGACTAATGAAGCTATACTTGACCATTATAACAGAAAACACTGCTATTGGGTACTCTGGATGTTACATTTGGTTCCTGAGATTGGATACATAATATATCTCAATAAAAATTAAGCACAGTGAAAAGGGGAATCTCCAGTGTATCAGGCAACACTGAGCACTGTGTCACGGTTATATTCCCATTGTAGTCTTTATTTGCTGAGAGGAATCCCTCATGATCATCAGCTGTTCTACCTGAGACTGACTATTCGCCACTGTGTGATCATCCAATTAGTAAGTCCTTGGGAAGTGGATTTTGTTTTGGTCACATGCCAATCAGCAAGAAATGGATAGCTCTAGGTAGAACTTCAGTATCACTTGTCTTAGTAAATCATCACAAGCTAGTGACTTAAGATTCCAGCCCAGACCAGGACAACACATATTTTTCTACAGAGAAAAATTTCTTCTATAATGATCCTGCACTACTAAGGATATCTTAGAGACTATTTACTAAGTTTATGGGAGACATAATACTGTTCAACATACTAATTGTTAACAGGAGGAAGTAATAGAAACTACTATATTCAGTGAAAATACAGAAGGCCATGGGACTACTAAAATCTTTTACTCACTCTTCCACAAATTGGATTAGAAAAAATAAACAAATAAAACCTTTGTGTTCTAAGTGCAAAGTGTTTCTGAGTTTCCAGAAACTGTAAAACACTCCTGCTGGAGCTTAGGTAATAACATAAATTCTCAAAATATGTCATTCACAGTTCCACTGTCATTTGACGGTATCCCTTTAATAACCAGAGATTACATGGGCTACATCATTCCCTATGTTGGGACCACATATATTTAGTTTGTTTAAAGCCTTGAGCTACAATTTACCACATTATAAGAGCAAGAATGGTCACTAAGTGTTGCCAGACCTAATTAGTTTAACTAAAAGCACTGTTTCTCATTACATGGCCATCTAATACACTATGAATGTAGCATTTCATATTTAATTCTATGATTGGCAACAATTCCAACATTTTCACTGAAAATCAAAAAAAAATATCTCCGTCCTATATCGGACAGTATATACATTCTTAAGGAAACTTGAAAGCTTATATTATTTGAAAAATATGTGGTCATGAAATATCTCATATAAATGCATGAAATATCTCATATAAATTGTATGTGCCAGCCTCATTAATCATCAAAGGAATTTGAATCAGGCAGGGTCTTGTAAACTCTTATCTTAAGGCCTGGAAATTGTGGCAGCCTTCTATCTTTTGTCAACTAGAAGCTTTAGAGTGGTGCAGCAGTCTAGACTTTATGAGACTGATTTTCCAGGATCCATTTATTCAATGATTTGCCAGCCAATAGCCTTTCTGCCTCACATGAATAGATTGAGAATAGTGCCCATATTCTTTGAGCTGGATTAGAAGTTCATTGTGATATCTCAGCCTCCCCTTTTACCTGTATTACCAGTGACATACTTCCATCATTTCTATGCTTTTCTGAGATCTATATACTTTAGAACATGGTTCTCCCTGCTCATATGGCAGTCCACATAAGCTATAATGGTCATTCTTCAGGACATTCTTAACAGAAGAGGAATTTTTTTCACAAGTCAGCTGAAACAATCAACAGACAATTTGTTATTAGAGAACAATGTCTGGTTGAGTGTTTGCCGGATTTTAAGAATATTATGTAACCACATACTGACTTGATTTTTAAAGAATCAGGGAAACTTTAATGATAGTACATATCAAAAAGAAGTGATGTAAAGAGTGTCAGAGTTTAATGTTTGAGGCAGAGAACTCAAGAACCAAGTTATTCTTTGAAGCTTTCTTTTATGAAGCTCAAAGGAAAAAAAAGGAGTTGAATTGCTATGGGGTGTTGTTTGTGTGCTTCATTGTTTTAATTTAGAGATTAAGTTATGGTGTGTGATCCTTCTAACAAGGCTCCTGATATTAAATAGATGTGTAACCCAATGTATATAAGATGGTAAATAGGAGCTTCTTTCTAAAAGTTCACCTAAAGTAGATGCAGCCTAGTTGTACATATACAGAAAACAGGTAGGTCAACCCATCTCCTTTGGCTTCAGAATTGTTCCTTGATATATTGAAATAAATCTTCAGTACAATCAAGGAGTTTCTAAGGTTAATAAGTTTTTTCAATTGTTTATGTAGCCTGACACAAGTGGAGGGTTTCAGGATAGAGGAAAGAACTAGAGAAAATGTGGACATGTCCCTAGAAGTGAGAGAAGGATGGGAGGAAGAATTGGTGGTAGTTTCAATTCAATACACAGCTTTTCTCTAACTCCTCAGCAATCATGAGCTCCCTGGTCTATCTACAAACACAAGGGAATGTATCCTTTTCATGAAACAGTTTTTGTGGAAGGGACATGCAGTGATGTCACTATGCTGTGTTATTAATCATCATGCAATCTTCCTCAGGATTATTAGTAATATATAATGTAAACAATAAAATAATTATTGAACACAATAATTTAATAATTACCTATATACAATAGGAATAATTTCCATTTCTATTTGTTCCATAAGTTTCATCCCTCCATTTCTTCTGGCATTGCATTATTTGCTGACTTTCTCTGGATTGTGTCCTAAGGATCAATGAGAACCTAAGGCCCTGAAGAGAACAGGCCCAACAGCACCAGACACACCTTTAAGATAGTCATTTCTCAGATTCTCACAATAGCTGTAGGATTTAGCCTAGTTTAACACTCTTTAGTACTGAGGAGATAAGTTCTTGGACACCTGACAGGAAATATCCTATCCTATTTATCACCCATATTATCAGCATGGCACAGGACAGAAGGTCCTTCCTGTATAGCTCAGTAGTAATCTAGCAGTACAGCCGGAACCTTAGCTTTTTGTAACCTTCTGTACTTAAAAAGAAGTCTCCCATTTGTACCCATGCCTGAACATCTGTGCTGGATTTAAATATACTGGTCATGCATGGTTCCATTATTGCTATAGACAGAACTGCCTGTTAAATAATGGAAATTTGAGTTAACTGTTTATCCTCAGAGACTGGCTTTTTCCACAGCTATCACCAAACAATCTCTTGGCAGTGATCATACACATGACAATTTTATGTATCATGAAACTTAAAATTAGAAAATCTCTAGTATCTAAACACATAATAATCATCTTCCTTCTTTTGCTTTCTAAAAAGCAACATTGTTTTGCTGTATTCGTGTACTTTCTTATGTACAGCTTTGTATTAAATTGCCATATACAATGTCCATGTCAAAAGCTATTTCACAGTAATTTTGATTATGTTAATTAATATAACTATTAAACATGATTAATGTTAATTGCATGGTGCATCTGACGAAGTATTTTACTTAAAAATCTAAACAGTTTGAAGCTTCTCATCTGTGGTAAAGTGAATACTGTTTCTAAACACAATCAGATGAACATAAGTTAACATCCTAAAAGCCAACTCTCTAGTAGTTTATTGTAGTTGCCAGGAATATTTAGTTATATTTCCCAATAAGATGAATGTATTCCATCTGATACATAGGCCTCTTTCAGATTGTGAAATCATTCTGAACATTTTCTCTAATAACATGAGTCCCATATAGAAACCTACCAGGGACACAATATTTGTATTGTCCTCTTATGACCTGTAAAAACAGAGGACAGCAAACTTTTGGATTAATATAATGCCAGCTTTACTTGAAAAATAGATGTGTTATAGATGTGCTTTCTCATATTTTTAGAAGTGTCTGTTTATTATCTACTTTTAGTCTATCTGACTGAAAAAAAGACATTGTGTGACTAAAGATCTTTTCCATTTACAAGAGCATCATGTTAATTTTGATCATTTATGGTACTAAAACCACAGATGTATACAATTAATTACTCCATGATGCAGCTATACTCTGCCTTTACCACCACAGAATCAGCACCACCATTGCAGGGGCAGACAACTGACCATTGCTGCTCTAAGACACTCAATCAGCCCCTAGGCTTATTTTCATTTTTCCCATTCAAGTTATATCATGTTACACTCAAGGAACATATAAGGCAGCTTCGTCACCTCATGTAGGTAGGTTTTGTTTGTTACTGTATCACAGTGGAAGGACATCCTATATCTTGCTGACAGTAATAAACACCAACATCCTCAACCGCTATTCTTTCAATTTTCAGTGTGAAGTCTCTTCATGACCCCACTGCCACTGAGCCTGTCTGGGACCTATGAAAACCATTTGGACACTGTTTCAGAAATTCTGTTACTGAAAAAACAAAGCCCACTATGACCAATAGAAATTTGGGTAAGAAAAGATTTATCTAGCTTGTCCTTCTACATTGCTGTTCCTCACCAAAGAAAATCAGGACATAAATTCAATCAGGTCCCTGCCCTGGACCCAGGATCTGATATAGAATACATGATTAATGTACTCATTAACTTATGAGTAAAGTTTATGAGATAGAGAGTTAAGTTTAAGAGATGGAGAAAAACTGTGGTAGTAGAAGATATGCTGCAATACAGTTTATTTTGACACAGTGTTCTATTAGGAAGGTGATTCCCCAGGTCAGTTAGAGCTGACACTTTTTCTTGCTGCAATATTCTATCACTTGAAGGACCAATTTAATAGGCAAAATCATTGGCAGAATCGATCAATAGAGGTCTAACCAGGAACATGAAAACCTGGTATGGAGTTTTATCAAATTCCCATTGGGCGAAACAGCACATCCTCACAATTGATTGAGAGTGGATCTGTATGTGATGAAGCCTAAAGATCCCCTGTGATTATAATTATTGCTGGCAACATTCTGCAACAATGTCTTGCTGTCTTGATTATTAGAGTTAAATGATGCAACATTTCATGGTAAGTATTAGATACATCTGAGTGTGTGAATTTGAATTGATATTATGAGCTAAACACATCTGTTGCACTTGCTCAATGACCATATATGACTTCTGTTTAGTGATTGGAATATTATATACCTGTGATATAGAAATCATCTTTGAAGTAGTTACTATCAAGTAGTAACTGATTATATGCTTATGATTAGCACTCCCAGTTAAAAACATAAATCTATCTGCTATTGGTCTACATAACTATATGGCATAAACTGCATCCCTACATAGTGAAGTTACTTTGCCTCTCAATGTTGTCTATTTAAAAGATGTCTGGAATAGTACATTTCATATGTGCAGTCTGTTCATGTAAGGCATACGATGATGACATAGTCTTGATCTACAATCGCAAAATTTTGTACTGTGAGAAGTAATTACAGAATTTATATATCCAAAACTAGTCAAGAAATTATCCTCATTTAACAAGTGTGTTAATGTCCTAAGTGAAATTCTACTTATTCAAAACTTAAACCTGATGAATTGTCCTTTCAAGATTTATGTTGAATTAGAATTGAGTTTTTTAGGTAACATGATGTAACATATAAAAATCAGTGTAACATACTAGGTACAGAGTGCCCACTCAAAATTCTAGACAATCCTCAGACACTAAGATACTAACCAGGCAGCATATTTGACCTGGTAAAAGGTCCTCTACACCTATACAACAGAGGACTGCCTGATGTAGTGTCAATGGGAAAAGTGCCTAAACATGGAAAGACTACAGGGAGTGGGGTGGCCTGGCACGAGTTTATGGCCATAAACTTAACTTATGTACACATAATTAATTAAGTTTAACAAACATATCTAAGAGGGCACTAAGTACTGGAAGCTACATTTTATTTCCACAGTGAGGAGCTATTGCTTAGTATATTATAAGAAGGACACAATCTTGATCTAAAAACACAACTGTTGGTATTATGACACTTGATTATAGAATTTTACAAAGTCCAGACCTAATTAAGAAATTATCTATACTTAACAAATGTGTTAGTGCCCCAAGGGAAATGCTAGTTTTTAAAAACTATTGAACTGTCTTCTCCAGATTTTAGTTGAATCAGAATCGAGTGTTTAAGGTAATATAACGAATGAGTCTATGTAACATTCTATATAATGCATGTTATACATATATTTATATATATTTATATTATATTTATTGTATATTATATAATATATAAATATTACATTATGTTTAATATCATAATATATTATGTTTATATATTTATACATATTATGCCATGTATTCATATTACATATTTATGTATTTATAACAAAGTATGCATGTATTTATATATTATGTTTTACATTATATATTATTACATATACACATATGTGGAGTATATTGCATGACAATTTTATACACACACACACACTTACACACACACTAGTGTGGAAAAAGATAAAGGGACATTTTAACACCCAGACCTCTGAAATTCTATGTGAATGGGATAAGACCATGAATTTTACATTTCTGTATCACTCTCTAGAGGAGGTAAGAAAACTATCTAAATACTTACAACACTATAATTATTCATTTTAAATTACATAATTTCACTGCCATGATACATGGTAGAATGCTTTACAGAAATCTCAGATTTTAAAGAATTATCTGCACATATTGTGAGAAGCATCAAGGAATTCGACATACCCCTGCAACAAGAAAATATGTATAAAGCATGTACTTTCAGACAGACACAACTTTATCAAAGAATTACATGATACTCTTCACACTGCTCAATCCTGTGTATGGGAGTCATGAATCTATTAACCATTGACATTTTATCAAGTGACCAACTAGCAAAGGGAGACAAAATCAACTCAGAGAAGAAAACCAGGTAGGTAGTATATTGACACTCTACATTTAAAACAAATGAACTCTGGATCATTTACGTTAAGATGAGATGCCACAGAAATACTTTTAGATGGAAAGATAACACCACAATATACAATGTCTCCCTTTCAGTCTATAGCAATATTTGATGTACATGAATATGTTATACATTATATGTCCAATTTAGATATATAGTTGTATTTTAATTACTCTCTTACAGATAACACTCTATACCCTAAAACCAGTTTATGTAAGAAAGAAAGATGGAAGGAAGGAATAAAAGCAAGAATGAACTTAACAATCAAACAACATTTTTATTAATGACCCTTTGCCCCAGGTTTGGAAAGACTACATTTCTTCCTGGTATCACAGTGAATGACCAATTCTTGCCTAATTTACTTTACAATTTCCACAAGTCAAATTTGCTTCATAAATATCTTTCACGTTCAGAAAACATAGTCGATTACAATATTTTCCTTCGCATTTGGAAGAGATAGATTAGCATTTTTAAACATTCATAGTTTCCTCTGAAATATATAATAGTTTTCTCTGGGATGCTTCCCTAATTAGCTCACCATACTAGTGATCTATAACATAATCTCCAGTAAATTATTTTATTCACCATTTAGTTTGTCTACTTTGCCATACATCTCAATGTGGCAGTTGATATTTTTCTTGAATTAATTAATTAATTTATTAATTAACATTAATCAATTAATTAGTTTCTCCAAATATGTTTCTTTGTAATACTCACTTGATTTTCATTAGTGTTTATTAAAATGCAATACAATACCTATATTAAAGTCAAATACCTTTATTAGAAGCACAGAATTACATAGAAGAACATTGTCACCTAAGTAAAGTATTCATAAATTAAAAATAGAAAATTTACCAAGACTCTGAAATTGTGTAATCAACAGCAAAACTGATCAAGGACCATTAGTGAAATTCTACAAATATAAAAAGAAGGCATTCCTACAAATTGTAACTATTTATCATATATAGTGGATGATATTCACTGAATTGCACAATAGTTATATAGGGATTCATGTTCATATTCTGAGGTATAAAATAATTTTGATTTCTTCTTGTATTTACACAGAACTATTGTCTCTAATATGGAGATATTTCTCCTCTTCTCTGTAAAAATCTGATAATAAAATAAACTAATTGAGGAACGATGACTTGAAATATGAGACATTTGTTGAGCATGAGTTATTCCTGTCACCAAACAAGAAGTTATACCTATCCATCACTTAGGAAAGTTCACTCAAATTCTGTTTAGTTGTACTATTAGTTTTAATTTTCACTTTTATTTCCTGGTGGTAAACATATATCCATTCCTATCGTGTTCACTTTGTGCTCATATTAAGATCAAGTCTTCCAGCTCTCAGAGAAGACAGCCCTTTGTTAGCATTTAGCACCCTTAATTTCCCCTGCAAATCAAGTGTGTTCTATCTACATGTAAAATGGCCATTCCTGTCCTCCATGAGGTGTTTATGAATCTCTCTAATCTCAATATTTCTCTCTGTCTCTCTCTCTCTCTGTGTCACTCTGTCTCTCTCTCTCTTTCTGTGTGTGTATGTGTGTGTTTATGTGGATAGTGTATGAGTGTGGTTGTGTATTTTGTATTTGAGAGAGACAAAGAGAAAGAGACAGAGAGAGATGAATTCATCCAAATCCAACATGTCTCAATTTCTCAATGTTTTTCAGCATCTCAGTCAAGTAATTGAGAAATATGCTCTGGTTAAATTCATTCCTTTGCCATTATGTGTTGGCAAAGTTTTAAACCACATTTAAGCAAATATTAATGTTAAATGCAGCTCCCCTTTGTTTTCTGTTTATGTGAAATGTACTCTTTTTACTGAAACTTTTATATTATGTCCCTTTTAAATTTATTCTAGGTCTTTAACCCATAGCTGAAGGTTTGAGATTCTGTGAGGTCTCAGTATACACAGATCACATTTCTGTGATTAATTAAGCTAAAATTGTCATTTGAAAATTGTAATACATTTTTTCATCTTTATGTTCTGATTTTTTCTTTCAATCTTACCAGATAATCATTTTCTCCACTTCTCTACTAGCCATTCTAGCTAATTTAGAAGCATTGGACTATTGGAAATAAGACACGTTTATTTAAACAATTTAGGGCAACAATGTACCATTCTTTAGTTACTAACACAAGTTCTGTCCAGATGTTGACTATAAGATCAGGGAACTTCACCCAACAGAGGTGAAGTAATTGTTTCTGTATCTCAGTGACCCAAATACAAGAGAAAAAAATTAAAATGTTTTTGATTCCTACACACAGATTTTTTTTATTATACTTATACTCCAAAACAATTCAGGCTGCAAGGTCTCTTACTGGCATAATCAGAGTAGCACTGCATAAAATATTTCCAAGTTTGAAGTTTCTTAAGGTGAGAAGAAATGTATCTCATTGTTCAGAAATGGATATGAAGTCAATTCTATCCAATTGCTATAAGTTTGTAAGTTGCATCTTTTGGTGTCAGATATATTTCCCTAACACATTCAGGAAAGGTTCTCAGGGTGCTATGTGCATTCATATATGTGCATACCCTAAAGTGGAGTTCCAGGTTAGTAAGTTACATACACTTCCATATTTCAAAGTTACTACATGTATGAAAGAGTCACATCCTGGAGAGACTGAAAAGGGGGAGGACGTGTAACAACAAAGAGTTGCTGGTATAGACAAAAGCTGTCTAGTATCTGATATATAGTGCTCTTTTTCATGGAGCAGAATGACAAAAACAGCTCTCTTCTCTGCAGGAGGCTACCAGAAGCAAGGTTCCTTATAGCCCTCATCAAATCTGCTGTTTCTCGAATGGTTTTTGGATGTTTGCTTTGAATCTTTAAAGTATTTGAAAACCTAACGTCTTTAGCGTACTTATGGTCAGTATATTGACATTGTTACCATCTAAGTTTTATTCTAACTTCCTTTTGTTCATTGTCATTTAATAACCTTCTGACTTTATATTTTTATGGATGTAAACATCTTTCTTTATTAAAAATAGATTTTTTTATTTTAAATTTGAGCAATACAAGACTTCAGTGTTCTCTTAAAAAAATATTGGTGTTTAAGGATAATACCAGCTAATTTTGGAAAGTGATAAAAATAATCACAGGTAACTGAAACAGAAAACAGAAATATGCATGTCCATGTCCTACCTCCAACTTTTCCCCAGATCTCATCTCCAAATATCCCATCATTTATTCATTTATTTTTTAAAAAACACTAAATCAAATTAATGGTGTCCATGTCTTGGGTCATTCACTAGAACATGGGCAGTGGCAACTCCCAAAGAAAAATGATGTTTCCTTTCTTAGTAGTGACCAAATGCAATTAGCTTATCAGCTAGGGATGGGGTTTGGAAAGCCTCAACCTGAAAGAGGGGACTTCTGCCCCTAGACCAAGCAGAGAGGGGACACCCAGAACCCCCTCTGACTGGTGATCTGAATTCTTGCTTAGGCTTCGAGGCTAAGCACTGCAAGGGAATATAAATAAAAGTTAAAAATATTTCTCTCGGTTCCCTGAGAGACAAGTCTGACTGCATAGGGGTTGATGTCACAAGTATCCCCTCTCCAGGAAAAAGACATCAGGATGGGTATGGCCCTCACGCCTCACTGGACAATGACAGGGGAACCAGAGCCATTACAAAGTCCCCTTCAATTACTGGTGGTCAGGCCTCTATTCCCCCCCCCCACCTTTGCAAGATTAGAACTGCCACAGACCTTCTATACTTAGAGAAGGGAGGAGATGTCAAGGGAAGCCCTGCTTATACACTGAAGGCCTAAAAGCAGCTATGGGCCTAAAATAAGCAATAAGCCTGTCATACATGTATACTAACACCGAGTCTTGGGTCTCTGTGGAAAAACATTGAAACAGATGGCTATAAGCTATTGTAACAGGGAGCTTTTGTGGAAATTTAACAGCCTGAGTAGTCATAGACCTTGTAAATAGGTAGCCTTGTCATATAATACCAACTTAGATAAGGAAAAGTGAATCATAGGCAGAGTCATAGTGACCTCTCCCCTGAACCTCCACTCAGCCAATACCATGTTCTGAAAGATATCTGTACTCCCACTGAATACCCATGCTCCGGTGTCATCCCCATTCCCCATGTCCTGCCTTTTTGTGTTTACAACCCTTGTGTGAATAAGTAAAACTTATGATTTGATTTAAAATGAAAATAAAAAATAAAATAAAATAAAATAATTACACTTTCTGACTTTAGAATATTTAATTACCATTGATGTTTATCTTGGCATAACTGATACTTCAAACATTTTGCTTGTCTATGTTTTGTAGTTGATTTTTTTATTGAAGATGTTAGGGGTATATGGACATGTGTGTGACATTTTCAACACGGCCACCTAAAAGAAAAGCTGTAGATAGATGGTGTTAGTGCTCAGTTTTGTTCTCACATGTGTTGTTATTAATGTTCAAATGCTTTCAAACCAAAGCCTCTTGACTTTCATTTACTATCATCATGCAATTTCTGTTCATTGCTATCCCCTGTATAGAAAACAATATGTATAATTAAAACAGTCATAATATCCTCCAGAAATACAGAATGGCCAAATACTTGGATTGGAATTTGCTGCATCCAGAAATAAAAAATATTGTGCCGTATGCTTCCTTGAGAGGAAGAAGAATTATAAAAACAAACAAACAAACAAACAAAAATACCCACAAAACCACACAGCTCTATATAGGGGAATGATGTGCAAACTTCCCTTTGAGATTCATGATGAAAATGTTGTATTTTATAACAAAGGGAACAGTGTAGTGTATAACAAATTAGTAAGGTCAGTGTTCAAAAGAAGCTGCAGAATCTCTCATTAGGGGGGAAAGATCCTTCATTCTAGGAAGCTGCTTGAAATAAAGCAGTCAATTTATATTTTATATTATTCTCCCACCAGCCTGAACCTGAAGAATATCTGAAAATAAGGTCACTTTAACTTCAATGCTCATCCTAGGAGACCCATTCACTTAAGGAAGAATATTCACTGTACTCTTGGTCATGAATATGCTTCGATGTGTCTTGTGTCATATCCTGTGCCATACTGCTTTAGAAAGTTATGAATTGACAGAGTTACAGGACAGTCTACTAAATACATGATCCTATTTGATGGCATACATATCTAAGCCAGATGTCCAAATCATGTAAATTAACGCAACCAGCCAGTTGACATTCCCTAAATAAGCAGCATATGAAAACAGAAAAGTTGTAGTGCAGGTTACCTTCTTGACTTCATCTTCACACTTGGCCATGATCAAAATTAGGGACACATCATAGAGAATCCTATTTCTCTCATTGACTCAGACAGCATTTATTCTCATACTCATTGGGAAATGTTTAATGTCCAAGGAGTATTTTGCACATGTGACTCTGGGTGAGTGTGTTGTTCTAGCCACACCACAGACCATTACACAATAAGCAAAAGAGAATATTTTCAGAATAAGGGCTGTGGTGCTTCCTGTATAAATAAACTATTAAAAAATTTAAAAAAAACATTATTTTGGATCATGAGTAATTTTTGATATTTTGCAGTCTTCACTATTTCAGGGAAAGTATAATCAGAAGCTTTCATGAGATAAAGTGGAGATAAAGACTTAAAAGTGCTATTCTAATGTCACATAAAGATTATTGGAAACCTCATTTTACTATATTGTGTGGACTTGAGGTATTTTAAAGGATAGTTTTAGAAAATGATATTTTACATATATTTCTATTAAAGATTAGAAATCTCAGTGCTAATTTTCTTATAATCCAAATCTTCACTGTTTATTTCATGGTACATAATCTGTGCACTTCTCACAGACAATAGCACTTCATGTTCTACCATGAACTACCATGAACTTCATGTGAACCAATACAAATCTAAAATTAGTCCCTCAGCACAGCTCTGATATGTGTCCCTTTCTTTTTACAGCTCTTTTATTCAAGATCAAAAAAATTAAAATCATGAGCAAAATTTAAGGGTTATATTAAATCATTTGGTTGCATTCTTGCTATTATAGTGCAAAGAAAACAATGTTAAATTGTGCTCATTAATTTTGTATGTTGGATATAGAGAGCAGATGAGAGACAGAAGTTTCAACAAAGAAGAGTTTAAATATAATAACCTTCAAAGAATTGGAATCTTTATAAGGAAAAACATAATCTTGAATCAACTTCTCAAAATTTCACTTAAAGACAAAGTAAATAAGAGTATTGCTAGTGTACTGCACCTTATTGCTCCACAGGCCACTCTTAAATTTTTTTTGTATGTCTGTCCATCTGTTCCTATGCCTGCCATGGTAAAATGATGTTAAGAGGATACTTAAGGTATGTGATTTTCTGATTTTTGACAAAAAACTCAGATAGTGAGTCTTAGGGACAGAAGCTTTTGCCAAGTGAGTTATCTTGATGCCCTACCTTAGGAAATTCAAACACTCTTACTTATATAGCAATCACATTTGGTAAAGATACGCAATAGCACAATATTAGTAATAAATTGTTACAAGGAATTTTCATATTTACATAAGTGAATAAAAATTCCCTTCAATTTGCCACAGAAAAGGATATTCATTAGGTTTAACTGTAAACCTAAAGGTAAAGGTTAAATGTTATTTATTTTTGTCTTTATTGACTTTTTTAGAATTTAATGTCCTAACTCTTTTTTTTTTGAGGAGAAATTACATTTATATTAAAACAATCAAGTAGAATACAACATCTCAGGAACAATTTTGAGGTAAATATTAGCTTTTGGGAAATACCGTGCTTTCAACAACCAACTTAAATCCCTGATGTTGATAAGCTCTTGAGCATTAATATCAGTGGAGAAGATGTTAACTCCAGCTCTACCTAGAATAGCCTCAAGGAAGTCAATCATATTGCCCATTCTCCTAGAAACTTCTGGCAAGAATGAACACCTGCATGA
Organism: Grammomys surdaster; assembly: GCF_004785775.1. Classification (NCBI taxonomy): domain Eukaryota; kingdom Metazoa; phylum Chordata; class Mammalia; order Rodentia; family Muridae; genus Grammomys; species Grammomys surdaster. The sequence goes on along the minus strand of NW_021605136.1, from coordinate 199,838 downwards.
AATTTATATCTGTAGTGTTACTTCACCATGCCAGTATCCTGTAGATAATGAATGCCTCCATTCAGGCAGATCAAGCCTTTTCCAGTAGAGAATATCTTTGAATATCTTTGCTATAGGAACCAACTAATATATCTGCTTTCTACAAACAGGAGAAACTTTATGTCACTTAACTTTAAAGAGGGGGATTTTTTTCTCCCCTTGGTACACAGCTGTACTAACCACTGGATTTTTGATATTGCTCCCTAGGGTGGATCTTTCCTTACAAGACTAAGACAAAAGCTAGCTCCTCTTTCTACCTTTGACTACTCAGGACTCTTCATAAAGTTCTAAGAATGAGATACCCTGTTCAGCTCCTGGGGCTGCTTGTACTCTGGATCCCTGGTAAGGAGAAGAATGAAGATTAAAAAGGAGGACTAGGAGTGATGTGGATTTCTGGGGACCTGATAATGCAGATGCATGTTCTGTCCATGTGTGCCAGCCTTGTTTTCCAGGAATGAGCTTGTGAGGTTTACAGGATGAGGGGAGGAACCTGTGTTATTGTGGCAACTCTGGCAAGTATAATAAACAGAGAGATTTCTTGTTCTTTCTATATAAGTCTCTTATGTGGAACATTTTTATAATATGAATGACAGTCATAAACACAACCAGAAGTAGAAAATAAAGAAAAAAGCATTTTAAAATATAATTATGCTTGTTCATAAACTTTCATTCCTCTTATTTCAGAAGTCACTGGGGATATTGTGGTGACCCAGGATGTACTCTCCATAACAGTCACTCCTGGAGAGTCAGTTTTCCTCTCCTGCAAGTCTAGTCAGAGTCTCCTGTGCAGTGATGGCAAGACTTATTTGAATTGGTACCAGCAGAGGCCAGGCCAGTCTACACAACTTCTTTTTTTAAAGATTTATTTATTTATTTTATATATGGGAGTACAACATTGCTCTCTTCAGACTCTCCAGAAGAAGACATCAGACCGCTTTGCAGAAGATTGTGAACCACCATGTAGTTGCTGGGAATTGAACTCAGGACCTCTAGAAGAGCAGTCAGTGCTCTTAACCACTAAACCATCTCTCCAGCCTTACACAACTTCTAATCTTTCTCACATCTACCTGTGCCTCTGGAGTCCCAGACAGACTGCAGTGGGTAAGGAACAGATTTCACACTGAGTATCAGTAGAGTAGAGGCTGAAGATGTGGGTTTTTATTTTTGTCATCAAAGTCTAGATAATCTTCCCACAGTGATACAGTCCTGAACAAAAACCTGTCAGCTTAGGAAGGACCAGATTCACCATGTGATTCTTGTCTGGAGAATATCATAGCAAATTCTATAAGTTTGTATGAAAAAATGTAGAATATTTTAGAGCTGAGCCTTTACAATAGGGTAGGTATGAATGCCTTGTTTCACTTCATGTGCCATCTCTCTGCACTGACAATGTTGGTATAAATAAGTAACTGGTTAAGGAACAAATTATTTCAAAATGAAAATAAAGGGAGGACTGTATTGCAAAATGAATGATTCACATCATTAATTATAGCTATGCAATAGAATTTGAGACTAACTTGCAATATAGAAAGTTTTTTTCATCTTTCCTTTGTGGTTGGTAGCTTTCATTATGCATACAGCATAAAAATATTTTATATTGCTAAGATAGATTTTCTCTTTCTCCCTTTCTAGCATCTCTTAAACTAGAACTTTCTCCACTTTGGGAAGGAATAAATGGAGATAACTTCACATTTAAGGAAGTGAGCTAGAGACATTATTTATTATTTTTTTATGTTTAAGAGAGGATCTTGGTAAATGAATACCAAAAATAAATGTCATATGTCAGAGGACTTTCTCATGGTATGGAATGAAAATTAGATGTTTCCAAAATTCTAAAGATGACTGTTTGAAGTAAAACAGAAACCTACGGTTGTAAAATAATAAAGGGATGAAAGTCTTACTCAGCATAATGTGAATGAATGAAATAAAAAAAAAACATATATTCACAATGCTTGAAAATTATCATCCCAAAATGAGGAATAGAGTGAGAAGAAATATAGAAAGAGAATAAATGACCTGGTTTTGTCTCTGTGGTGTAAGAACAGCACTGATTCTTACTGATGGTATAGTAGCTTGTTTTATGTTAACTTGGTACAAGACAGAGTTGTCTAAAAGAAGAAAACATCAATTGAGAAAATGCCTTAATGTGATTGAGCTATGAAACACTTTTTAAATTAGTGATTGATATGGAGGGACAAACCCATTGTGGATGTTGTCATCCCTAGACTGGTCTTGGGATATATAAGAAAGTAGGGTGACTAAGCCATGAGAAGCAACCCAGTATGTAGCACTCCTGCATGGCCTCTGCATCAGCACCTGCCTCCAAATTTCTTAGATATCTATTTGACTTCCTTTTATGATGAACATTGGCATTGAGGAGTAAGACAAATAAACACTGTCTTTCCAAGTTGCTTTGGTTATGGTGTTTCACTGAAGCAATAGTAACTGAAACTAAGACAGATGACATCAAACTCCAGTTAAGAAATATGAACAAATGAACAAAACAACAACTGGAGTTGGACAGAGAAGAGTAGAAAGAGTGAAGGTACCAGAAACTATAGGACAATAACACAACTGGAGTTGAAGAAGCAAAATATTTATTCCTCAAGTTCAAACAGTAGAGGAAGAGATGGGGAAGGTGGGAAGCTACAAAATTGAAATCTGAGTAACAGTGGAAATGTGAGAGTAAAATAAATCTACAGCAGGAACTTCTAAATCCCCCCTTCAAAAAATGAAGAATACAGAGTTTTGATGAAAACAATTAATGAGAATTTCAATTAGAAGCATAAACAATAAAGAAGAAATCAAATAGAAGTAAATTTTTAAAATAGCAGGTGTATATTCGGTATTTACAAGGAAGAATCCAGAGCAGAATTAGATGGTGAGGTGTGAGAACTAGTGAAAGCACCTTTTACAGAGTCAATAATTAGAGCCCCAACAGATTCTGTGTAGCACATTACAGGGAAATTCCTTTAATGAGACTTTAGATGCTATCACACCTTTTAAATATGGGTCCCCAGGAATTGGATTTCCACTAGGAATTTTATGATGGGGTAAGGAAAACACTGAAGTCCTGGTGACAGACAGTGTAGGAAGAGATTTCACATTGATTTGAAAAATTATCAAAATATTTCATTAAAGACATGATAATATTTCTGTCAGTAAGGGTTTTATTAATGGTAGTAAGGACTAGTCTTGACCAAGAGTCCTTAATTTTGTGTATTCCTTACCCTCTGTTAACATTTTAACTTTCTTTGAATATGCCAAAATTGGATATGGGTTTCCTTAGATATCTGTGTTATTAGGTCCTAGCTGTAGCTCAAAACTGACATTGCTGCTGAAAATTGTCCTAAATGACACATGACATCAACAAAACCAGCGGTCTCATGGCCAAAGCAGAAGGATTGCAGGAACCTAAATAGCATTCCTCAAAAAAACTGGTAAAGTGTTTGTTTGTTTGTTTGTTTGTTTTATCAATCTTTCAATTTCACCAATAAAGACTCAGGAGCCAGATGCTGAAGTGAAAAGTTTCTAATGCAGAGAAGCAGAGAAAGCACTCAGCTGACCTTCCTCCTCAGTTGATATACATAAGAAATGCTCGTCTCCTACACTGTCTCAATCTCCTTTAAACTCAATGTCCCAGGACACATGTGTCCTGTTCATACAACTATCAGTCATCCTGATTCCATTTTACTCTCTGTGAGTTTTTTTCTTTGTGTTTTGTAATTCTATGTTCACTTCCTGTCAACTAGTTCCTTGCTCTGCCTCCTCCTAAGCCATGATTTACTTTATTTAATCCTGTCTATAATACTCAAGCAGAAAGTTCTTGGATTAAAGGTTTGTGCTATTGAACAACTTAAATCAGGTTTTTCCAGTTTAAACACAAACACACACACACACACACACACACACACACACACACACAGAGTCTTGCAGTTCACAATGTGGTCAGATATCCTGCAACATTGGTTTCTGTTTGTCATGAAAGTCATTTTTTTCTTATTTCTAATATTCTATTACCACAGACAAAGAAAATTTTGTTTTTGATTAGGCCAAACTGTCTCCAACATATCAAAGCCCCCATGGTAATACCCAGGTCTAGTATGCACTCCACAAACAGCTACTATCTTTCATAAATGAAAATGACAAGTTTATTCTCTGAGGCAGTTTGTGTCTGATAAATTTGTTTTCTCCTATGCCCATAGAGTGATCAGGTTTGGTGACTTTTCGAGCCTTGCTTTTATTTATTTATTTGTTTGTTTTCTCCATGAGCTACACTGGGGAAACAAACAAAAACGAAACACCTTTCTTAGTTTTGTACTTTTACCAATCTCTCTCTATTTTTAAATATTTTTTGACTTTCAAAAATTTTTTTCTCATATATTACATTGCAAATGCAGTTTCCCTCACTCCACTCCTCAAAGTTCTTCCTCCCCTCCCCTCTCTCACTTAGATCCACTCCTCCTGTTTTTCCTTCATAAAAAACAGGTCTCCCAGGGATATCAACCAAACGCAGCACAACAAATTACAATAAGAATAGGAAGATATCCTAATATAAAAATTGAACATAGCAACAATGTGGAAAGAAAATAATCCCAAAAACATGGAAAAGAGTCATAATTCAAAACATCCAGGAAATTCAGGAATTGTTTTTTTCTAGCAAGTTTACTTATGAACTATCCAGAGAACTTTTAAAGTTTTGTAGTATGTTTTTTGACCTTGGTTTAGAAAACCCAAAAGCTATGTCAAGTAGAGAAGACTATCTCAATAAGAGAGCTATCTCAAGGAGAGAGGAAGCTGTATGGAGCAGTGAGCTGTCTGAAGCAGACAGCTATCTTGAGGCTACTACAAAGACAGGAGCTATCTACAGAGCTATCTAACTAGCTATCTAGGGCAGACTACAGTGCTGTCAACTTGCAACCCATTATTGACTTTGAATCATTTATTCTGATGCTCTCCGTAGGCAGAATGCCCTCTCCATGCTGCTCTACAGTTCTGCCTGCATCCCTGGAGGCAAGCTGAAACCCAGGACAACCAAGGTCAGATCCCAACAGTCCAATCCCTTTCCCATTGTGTCCCTGGCAAGTTCAGCAGCTGTAAATTGTGTCGTGTACCATCTAAGCTCAATGTTTTTGGTCCATAGCTTTACCTGCAATCCCAGATGCATACAGTCATCAGGGAACAAGAGATGATATACTCACCTCATTTCTCTGCTTGCCTCTGAATACTCTAGGCAAAACTCCAGGCAATGAACATGAGTTTCATCTTGTGCCTTCTGCATTCCATTCCTAGAGTACAGCTCTCACTAAAACCCCTGAGCACTACTACCACTTGGAACTACCAGAGGTTTGAAGCCATCAGAGACTACCAGCTCTGGCTGCATCTCTGGAAGCATCCAGCCATTTGGTATAACTAGTTTTACCTGCAGTCCCAGCGGCTTGATGCCATCAGAGACTATCACCTCTGCCTGCAGTCCCAGAGACCTGCTGCCATTAGGGGCTGAAAGGCCTGCCAACACCAGGGACAGCAAGATGGCTAAAGGCCAGCTTAAGTGTACAATCACCCAAACCAGGGCAATATGGCACCACCAGAATCCATCTATTTTACTAGAGCAAGCCCAGGATATTCTAATACACCTGACGTCTAATAAAATGACTTTAAATCTACTTATATGAGGATGATAGAAGTCTTTAAAGAACATTAAATAAATCCTTTAAAGAAATACAGGAAAGTAAAATTAAACAAGTAGATAACTTTAAAGAACTAAAAAATAATTATAAATAAATATCAAAAAATACACCCAATAGGTGAAGAAATTAAATAAAACTGTTCTGGAGTTGAAAATGAAAATAGAACCAATGAAAAACAAACAAACAAAACAACAACAAGAACATGAATTGAGGCAATTCTTCAGATGCAAAACCTAGGAGATAGAACAGGAACTATAGACACCAGCATTGTCAGCAGCATATAAGAGATAGAAAACCGAATCACAAACATAAAAAATACAATAGAAGAAATTGACATATAGGTCAAAGAAAATGCTAAATCTAAAAGGTTTCTAACATTAAACATCAACGAGATCTGCATTACTATAAAAAGACAAAACCTAACAATACTAGGAATAGAAGAGATCAAGAGTCCTAGCTCCAAGACTCAGAAAATATTTTCGACAAAATTATCAAAGAAAATTTCTTTAACCTAAAGAAAGAGGTCCCTATAAATGTACAAGAAGCTTATAGAACAAATATACTGAACCAGAAAGAGAAATCCTCCTGCAACATAATAATCAAAACACTAAATGTAAAAAAGAAAGAATATTAAAAGCTGTAAGGGAAAAATACCAACTGACATTTAAAGGCAGATTTATCAGAATTACACCTGCCAGAATTCTCAACAGAGACTCTAAAAGCCAGAGAGCCTGGGCAAAAGAAGTCTTGAAGTCACAAAAAGACCACAGATGTCAGCCCAGACTACTATACCTAGCAAAATTTTCAGTCATCATAGATGGGGTGAACAAGATATTCCAAAACAAAACCAAATTTAAATAATATCTTTCAACTAAACCAGCCTTACAGAAGATACTAGAAGTAAAACTCGAACACAAAGAGAGTTAGCTATACCAAGAAAACAGGAGAAATAAATAATTTCTCAATAACAAATCCAAAAGAAGAAAAATAGCCCCCAAAAACACTCACACATGACCACTACCAACATCAAAATAACAGAAATTAGAAATGATTGTCCATTAATATCTCAAAACATTATTGGACTCAATTTATCAGTAAAAATGTACAGGCTAACACAGTGGATATATAAGTAGGATCAGGAATTCTGCTGAAAAAAACAAATATATCTCAGCAACAAATAAAGTGCTGAAAAAAGGTTTTCTAAATATATGGACCCCAAAAAAGAGATAGAATAGCCATTATAATATCTAATAAAATATACCCTCAACCAAAAGTAATCAAAAGAGATGGGAAAGGGCACATCTCACCCATCAAAGGAAAAACCCACCAAGATCACATCTCAATTCTGAAATCTCAACCCCCAAATATCAGGGGACCCACATTTGTAAAAGAAATATTTTAGAGCTTAAGTCACATATGGAAGACAACATGTTAATAATGGGAGACTCTAACACCCATGCTCTCCAATGGACACATCATTGAAACAGAAAGTAAATCCAGAAATATTGTAGCTAACAGATGCTATGGAGCAAATGAACCTAACAAATATCTACAGAATATTTCACCCAAACACAAGAAAAAATACAAGAAACAAAAAACAAAACAAAACAACAAAAAACAACAAATGCCTGTTCTTTAAGAAAATCAACAAAGGAGACAAAGTCTTAGCCAAACTAACTAAAAAAGACAGAGAGACAATATCCAAGTTAACAAAATCAGAAATGAAAAGGGAGGGCATAGCAACAGTCACTGAGGAAATCCAAAGAATAATTAGGTTTCACTTCAAAGGCCTGTACTCTAGAAAGTTGCAAATATAAATGAAATGGATGATTTTTCTGAATATATTCCCTTTACCATAGTTAAATCAAGATAAGGTAAACAATCTAAATAGTCGTATAACCTCTGAGGAAGTAGAAGCAGTCACTTAAAGTCTCCAAACCCAAAGAAGTCCAGGGCCAGATGGTTTGAGCACAGAATTCAAACAGACATTCAAAGAAGAGATATTGCCAGGACTCCTTAAATGTTCCATAATATAGAAACAGAATAAACATTGCAAAATTCATTCTATGAGAACACAATCACCCTGAAATCTATACCATACAAAGCCTCAACAAAGAAATAAAAAGTCAGACCAATATCCGTTATGAAAATTGGTGCAAAAATATGCAATGGGATATTCACAAACTAAAACCAAGAACATATTAATAACATCCACCATGATCAAGAAGGTTTCATCCCAGGGATAGAGGTATGGTTCATTATGTGAAAGTCCATCAATGTAATTTAACGTACAAACAAACTGAAAAAAGAATAACATACAATCATCTCAGCAGATGATGAAAAAACCCTTTGACAGAGGCCAACACCACTTCATACTAAAAGTCTTGGAGAGATCAGGGATACAAGGCACAATAAATGAAATATATGGCAAGCTGATAACCAATGTCAATTTAAATGTAGAGAAACTTAAAACAATTCCACTAAAAATCAGGGACAAGATGAGGCCATCCAATCTCTCATTATCTCTTCAATGCAGTTCTTGAATTTGTAGATAGAACAATTAGATAGCTAAAGTAAATCAAGGGGACAAGAAGTAGAAAAGAAGTATCCAAAGTATTGCTACTTGCAGATGATAAGATAGTATACACATGTGTCCCGAAAAACTCTACCAGAGAATCCACACACCTGACAAATACCTTCAGAAAAGGGTCTGGATACAAAATTAATGAAAAAAATCAGTAGCCCTATTCATACAAATGATAAACTGGCTGAGCAAGAAGTCAGGGAAACAATACCCCTCTCAATAGTGACAATATATATTACATATTTTGGTGTAAATCTAACCCAGCAAATGAAAGTCCCATATGAGAAGAACTTCAAGTGTCTGAAGAAATAAATTGAAAAAGATTTCAGAAGATGGAAATATCTCACATTCTAATGGATCTTATCAGTGCACAGATCCGTGAGAATGGCTCCCATCAAGAACTGATAAGATAGTTCATGCTGGAAACGGTGAAGAGCAAGGGAAACAGTCCTCCAATTGTGGTGCAAACTTGTACAACCACTGTGGAAAACAATTTGGTGGTTCCTCAGAAAATTGGGAATAGTTCTACCTCAAGAGCCAGCTATACCACTCCTGTGCATATATCCCAAAGATGCTTTATCATACTACAAGAACACTTGCTCAAGTATGTTCACAGCAGCTTTATCTGTAATATATCAAAACTGGAAGAGGCAGGTAGATTTCTGAGTTTGAGGCCAGCCTGGTCCACAGAGCGAGTTCCAGGACAGCCAAGACTACGCAGAGAAATCCTGTCTGGAAAAACAAAAAGAAAAAAGAAAAAAAAAGAAAGAAAAAAAGAGAAAAAGAAACTGGAAACAATCAAGAATGGATAAAGAAAATGTGGTTCATTTATACAAGGTAATCCTATCATGCTATTAAAAACAAAGACATCAGGAAATATGCAGGCAAATGAATGGAACTAGAAAGCATCATTCTAAATGAGATAACCCAGACCCAAAAGGATATGCATTGTTTGTACTCTCTTATAAGTGAGAATTAGCCACAAAATACATGATAGCCATGCCACCATCCACAGAGTCTAAGAAGCAAAATGATGAGGGCTCAAGGGAGGATGCTTGAATTTCACACAGAAAGGGAAATAAAATAGATATCAAAGTTGGATGGAGGAAGGAAACTTGGTGGGTGAGGGAACAAGGAGGGGAAGAGGTGGGGTCAGATATATGGAGATCCAGGGAAAGATGGCCTAGAGAGTGAAATCGGCATCTTGCCAGAAATGTGGAGGCGTTTCTAGGATTTGCCAGAGACCTAAGATTAGAGTGGTGAGGAAGTCTATGAGGGTGACTCCTAGATTTGACTGCTAGCAGTGAGGGAATAGAGATTCTGAAGTGATCATCTCTTGTAGCTTGACAGGGCTCCCATTAAAGAGATAAGGACATAAACCTACAAAATCTTCAACCCAAAATGTGTACTGCCTACATGAAGTGCAAGAAAGTAGATGCAGCAGAGACAGAGGGAATGGTCAACCAATGAGTGAACCAACTTAAGACCCATACCATGGGAAAGAAAACTCGTTAACACTATTAATGAGACACAATTCTGCTTGCAGACAGGAGCCTAGTATAACTAATCCTCTGATAGGCTCCATCAAGCAGCTGACTTAAACAGATGGAGAGACCCATAGTCAAATATTAGATGTAGCTCAGGGAGTCTTGTGGAAGAGATGGATTAAGGATTGAGGGACCCAACATGGGTAGAAACTCCACAGAAAGACAAACAAGTCAACTAATGTGGACCCTTGATGGTCTGAACTACCAATCAAAGAGCAAGCATGGCCTTGACCTATACCTTTCTCATATATGTATCAGATATGCAGCTTGGTCTTTATGGAGGTCCCCCAACAACTGAAGCAGGGGTTGTCCCTGACTAGTTGTCTACCTGTGAATCCTGTTCCCTTAACTGGGCTGCCTTGTTTGGCCTCAGTAGGAGAGGATGTGGCTACTCCTGAAGTGACTTGTTGAATCAAGGTGGGTTTAAATCCAGGTCTTCCTCCTCCTTATCAGTGGCAAAGGGGAGAGGATATGAGGAGACAGGCCATGTGAGGGGGGCTAGAAGGAAGGTAGAACTGCAGTTGTGATATAAATTAAATAAATTATTTAATTCAAAAACTATCTATCTTCCTAGTGTTTATGTTTAATTTTGTGCTCCCATGGAGAATAATTTAACAAATCATAGGAAAGGCAGCTCGCAAATTTATTTAGCATTCTTAAAATAACACATTTTTTTCTATGAAACTGATGAAAAATGAGAAAAAGCATAGTTATTCAACACATAGAGAAGGGTTGCATACATATGTTTTTATTTTTCTTCCTCCCAGTGTTTCTGTATATAGTACTTATTGAGTAAGATGTTCAGATTGACAGTATTCCTGTTTTTGGTAGTTTTTTTTTCCTATCATCGCTCCAGATATGGGTGGTATTTTATTTTTATTTTTCCGGTCATGAAAATCCTCTTTTTTATTGGATACTTTCTTTATTTACATTTCAAATTTTATCCCCTTTCCCACTTTCTCTCTGGAAAACTGGTATCTCACCTCATTCCCCCTGCTTCTATGAGGGTGCTCTCCCACCCAACTACCCACTCCCACCTCTTCTCCATTGAATCCCCCTACCCTGGGGCAAGCCTTCACATGACCAAGGGCCTCTCCTCCTGTTGGTTGATGTCTGACAAGGACAAGGCCATTCTCCTTAATTGTTCCTTTTATTTATACTGTAACACTTAATCTGGCCTTTGCATAGTGCTCCCTAGGGAGGAACCACCCTTGCTAGTGTCAGATAAAAGTTCAATAGTTATCTTGTGATCAGGCTGCCTCCTCAAAATGAAGTTTCATATCCATCTCTTGGTGCTGCTGCTGTTCTGGGTTCCTGATGAGGACAGAGAGGAGTAAGAAAGGAGAATGGATAGGGAGGATGAGCCCTGGGTCACACTGATGACCATGTGTTCTGCCCTAGTAGGAGAAGACAGACAGGAGTTTTCTAAAAAGTTGGGACCTACGTATTTGATAGCTGTGAGAGGGTGGTTCCAGATGTGAGAGAATGTGTGTGCTATAAAAAATTATGGTGCAGATAGGTGGACTAGTATGCTCTAAATTGTGCTTAGAAGCCACTTAGGGTTTTCAATTTTGTTAATAAAAGTGCTGTATGTAAAAATAAACATCTGTTGAACTAAATATCAAAAAAGATAGATTGTTCAATAGTTTGTTCATTACTTTGTACTTCTCTTTCATTATATCAGCTTCCTGGAGTGATGTTGTGATGATCCAAACATCACTCTCTCTGTCTAGGAAATCAAGCCTCTGTTTCTTGTAGGTCTAGTCAGAGCCTTCTAAGTAGTGATGAGAACACCTAATTGTATTGTTCCCTGTAGAAGCCAGGACAGTCTCCACAGCTGATCCACAAGGCATCCACCTGATTTTCTGGGGTCCTAGACACGTTCAATGGCAGTAGGTCAGGCACAGATTTCACAATCAAGGTCAGCAGAGTGAAGCCTTGGACTTTGGGAGTTTATTACTTCCCCCATGTTTCATATATTCCTTCCACAGAGATGCAGACTCTAGCAAAAAGGCCAGTGTGTGCAGTGGCACAGCTGCTAAATATGTTACTCATCTTTGTGAAAGAGATGTTGAGGAACTCCAGATTATTGATTGGACCTGTGGGCCTTGAGCATGCCTGCCTTAATCACACCTCAAGAATTACGCACTTCTGACCTCCTGAGATACAATAACAATATTGTATCTTCCTCAGGAGAATAGCAAACAGATGCTTTTTCAGCAACCAGAAATGATGAAGACCACGCTTAATGTAAACCCATTCTGGCCCAATAGCCCTTGTCTATAGTTTCTCTTTAAACATTATCCAGTAAAACAGACAAGAAAACTGAGATATATTCCACTGTTAAACTACCTTATTATATACACTTATTTTATATACTACATTTTATGCTTTTTACTTAAATTTGATTTTATTAATATAAATAATTTATATCCTACTCCCTTTTTTGCTACATTCATGAAATATGTTCATTGACTCCCTAGTTTTCAGACTGTTTTGTCTCCTGAAGTGTTTCTTTTCTAACAATCCAGTGATTCTCTCACTCCTTTCTTTTTTTTTCCATCCAGCTGTGCTACCTATTTTGATTCCAGGTTTTATCATAATAGGGTGTACAATTATCAGTGGGCAATACATCTGCTTGTTTCATGGATTTAATTTCCTATGCCTCTAATTGTTTGTGTTTTTTATTTGTTTTTAAATAACAATAAATTTACAATTTTTTCTCCTGCACTTTTGTGAATTTTAGAGAATTTAATATATAAACCTTTTCAGATTAAATTACCTTTGTTGTTTGTTTCAAGAGAGCAGTTGTTTTTCATTATTTCTTTAATTCTAAGTTTTATGGTAATTGTATTTTCGTTCCAGCAATGTCCCTCCCTCTGTAATTACTTTTTATCTTTCTTTTCCTCCTTTTTCTTCTTTGCTTTTCTTTTTAATTCAGTAAGTTGATTTATATTTGCTTGCCTCAACAAGAGTTGTAGACTTTTTTCTGAAACATAGCAGATTATCAATGTCTACTAGACTGTAGAGAATGAAAATTTATTTCCCAGCAATTATTAACTGCTTAGCCTGAGGGTGAGCCATAGGTACTCAGCAGATACCCCCATGGGCATAAAGAAATACTAATGTAACTAACTATATACAGATCTTTTCCAAATAGTTGTAGCAATGAATTTATAAGTTGAGTGATCATGCCTAGAATTCATGATTTTACAGAATTCTTTGCTATCTTCTTGTTCTTATCCTCTTTCTAAAAATTATTATTATTTTATTTATTTACATTCCAGTCACTGCCCTCCAGATTCCCCCTTCCACAGTTGCTTATCCCACTCTTCTTGTTGCTTGAAGGTGCTCCATCCCACCTGGCCTCCCCCTTCCCGGTGTCTCAAGTCTCTCAAGGATTAAGTAAATCTTCTTGCACTCCAGACTGATCAGGCAGACTTCTACAATATGTGTGTTTCAGAACAGTTTAGTTTTTTAGTTCCTGAGGTCTGAGTAAGATGAGACTGCTGGTCTTCCTATGGAGTCACTCAACCCTTTAGCTTCTTCAATCCTTCCCTTAATTCAACCATAGGGGACCCTGACTTCAGTTTAAAGGTTGGGTGTGATTATCTGCTTCTGTCTCAGTCAATTGCTTGTTGGGCCTCTCAGGGGACAGCCATGCCAGCCTCATGTCTGTAAGCAGATCATAGTATCAGTAATAGTGTAAAGACTTGGTGCCCTCCCATGAGATGGATCTCATGTTGGGCAGATCATTGAACTGCCTTTCCTTCAGTCTCCTCTGCATTTTTATCCTTGCAGTTCTTTTAGACAAAAACAGTTCTGGGTCAGAATTTTTTTTTACTGTGGGTTAGTGATACTGTCCCTCCATTCAAGGCCCTGTCAATCTACTCTTCGTGTTCCCTCTCTCCAGTGTTAGGCATTTTTGGTAAGGTCACCCCCATTTATTAATTAGAGTCTCTCACCTCTTTGGTCTCTGATAATTTCTAGAGGGTCCTCCCACCTCACATCCCCTGATGTTGCTTATCTATATTTATTCTCTTGTCCTTCTTGGTTTCTCTCATGTCCTCCCCACACCATACCTGATCCTGTTCCACTTTTCCTCTTCCCATCCCCTCTCCCACCCAGATACCTCTTTCCCTCTGCTTCTTGTGATTATTTTCTTCCCCCTTCTAAATGGAACTAAAACATCCCTGCTAGGGTCTTTATTCTTGTTACAGTTCTTATGGTCTATGGGTTGTATCCTAGATATTCTGTACTTTTTGGATAATATCCACTAATCAGTGAGTACATACTATTCATGTTCTTATGAATCTGAGTTACCTCACTCAGGATAATGTTTTCTAGTTCCGTACATTTGCCTGCAAAATTCATGATGTCCTTGTTATTAGTAGCTGAATATTATTCCATTCTGTAAATTAATACATTTTTTGTATCCATTCTTGCTTGAGGGACATCTGGGTTGTTTCCAACTTCTTACTATTACAAATAATGCTGCTATGAACATGGTGGAGCACGTGTCCTTGTGGTATGGTGGGGCATCTGTTGGGTATAAACCTAACAGTGTTATAGCTGGGTCTTCAGTTATATCTGTTTCCAGTTTTCTGAGGAACCACCAGAATGATTTTTAGAGTTGTTATACCAGTTTGCAATCCCACCCAGCAATCAAGGACTAGCCAAGCAACATGAAGTAAGTAAGTAGTATGGAAGCTGAATGCAAGTAATCACCCATGTGGCAAAACATAGATTAAAAACAGATGGGATATTAAGTTATAATCTAATAGGGGAACATCCAAAGCTCATGGCCTTGACATTTGTATAAAAAATAAGTAAAAAGAATGTGCTGCTTTTACTTGGACTTATGAGGCATCCTAATCTGCACATAATTATGTCAATAAATCAAACATTTTGCAGCTTTTATCTAGATCTATTGTCTGTTCATTATCTGATACTTTAAGTATTAAATTATTAGAAATCACAGCTGAACAAAGGGTAAGAAAATAATAAAATTGTCTTGAGAAAGTAATGAGTCTGAAAAGCAAAGCACTTCTTTTGTGTAAGTTTTTCTATAAAAATTAGTTAAAGATGATATATTGGAGGGTTTTGAGAACATTAAAAGAGAGGTGTCAGGCACAGGGTTTAACCAGGAAACAATGGAAAAGTTAAACAGGTATGGTAATGGGCAAGTCTTGTTAGTTTGTCAGCAGTGACTTTCGTTCCCTTTTGGGGTGGAGATTTTCATAGGAGATCCAGGAAATATAGACAACAGGAAATTGTCAGAATTACTAATAGGTTTCATGAAGGTGGTGGGAAAAATGACTGCTGTTCCCATCAGTTGTTGGCCATTGACAGTTCCAACATAGCTTACCAAACATGAATCCAGTGATGAGCTAGACAGGAACAGCCATATTCACCATGAACTATGTTACTTCTATAGCCTCATTTCTCCCCACAGAAGCAGGGCAGAGGTAGTGACTATGAGTTGAGAAATGGAATATATGTCTCTAAACTTAGGAGATTTATTTTCTGACATGGTATAAAAAGTCACAGGTAAAATGAAAGTGAATAAAAAACCTCCTCTCATCAGTGTCTCAGATGAGACTGATATATTTAGTAATGGTTCTTAATAAGCAAGACACAGATGAGGCCAAACATTGGTTGCCTTGGTGAGTAACCCTTGATTGGTCTCATGTCACTGCCTTAAAGATAGGATAGTGTATTCTTGCCAGGAAATGTGATTATAAACTTCATTTTGAAGAATCATATAAATTGAACTGGTGCACATGGCACTGATTGGATTGTGTTTACTAGGCATTAAGATGTGAATATATGAGTGCATATATTTGCCTATGCTGCCATCTAGGTACAATCTCTGCCAAAAAATGAAGCATGGAAGTGAAAACTAAAAAAATTTGATGTCAAATTAGGTCACAAAATGAGTAAGTTATTGAAATTCTTTGATACATAAAGGCAGCATAGGCAAATATATGCACTCATATATTCACATCTT